>NC_092209.1:38755486-38855498 GCF_043381705.1 Parasteatoda tepidariorum | reverse complement strand
TAAATTATCATAATATTTACAGAATTAAATAAATTAACAATTAAATCTTAGATTCCTCGAACCATCCACCTTTTGCTTTTATTATAGCCTTTCATATGCTTAGCATTCGTTCTAATAAACCATTAATCACTTCAAGTGATATAGAGTTCTATTCCTGTTGTAAAATGTCCCATAACTGACTTCGATTCAAATATCAGAGCATCGTTTGCAAGAACAAACAAATTTTCGATGAAATGTGACATCCATGATATATTGTTTTAATTATATTCATAATAAATTCTTTGTAGTAATAATAATTACAATAATAAATAAGAATATTTGTTTTATAATCAATATTAATTATTTGAAAATATAGAAAACATTAAAATTATAAAGTTCTTTGGTTGAAGATGTATAGACCAAAGGACCGCATATGTGGAATGCTTAAAAATCGAGAAAAGAACACATGTTTTTCAAAATTCTATAACTTCGTCAAAAGAAATCAAATCGATTTGAAATTTTGAGGGCTTACATAGAACTGTTCAAATAACTATTTTCTATTAACAGAAAGTGCAAAAAAAATTTTTTGCAAGTTTGGCAAATGTTCAAACTTAACAACTTTTTTCACCATAAAAACAATCTGTGATGAAAAGCTGGATTCAGTTCGCAAAAAACAAAGTATTGCAATTTGATCATATGTAACTAACTGTAAAGAGTTCACATTAGAACATATCAAATTTTCATGCAATTTGAATGATTTTTCGCAGTTCTATGAACATTTGAATTTAGAACTTTTTTTTGGAGATTTCAAAATTTTCGCAAACTTTTGACCGGTAGTGTATACTTAAAAAAAAACGCGTTAATTTTTTTAACATAATACAAAGTATGAAAAAAGTGAAAATGCTAAAAAGTTAATTAATAAGTTAATTAAAGCAAGGCTAATTAATAAGCTCACTATGGGATTTTTTTACCTTAGATTAACAGTCATTATGCAAGTCTAAGACAAGGAAATTAAAAAATAATAAAACAGAAGTATAAATTTAGGTTTCAGTGTAAATAAAAATTTTAAAGACTCTGTTAGCTAGATTATGAATAAAATAATTAGTGAACTGGCAGCCATTGACTAATCAATAAACCATTGGAATTTCTTATTTTTTAACAAGTCTAACTACGTAAACAGGAATCCTTCCGCGATATTATGGTTTTAATAAGCTCATAATATAAAATATTTGTTCATTATTGAGTCATAATAAGTCATAAATATCTGACTGACATACAGTATAAATTATCAAAACTTGTTGCAGGCTCAAAATTTTAAAATCCTGCTTATTTAGAGCAGTTAGAGTATTTTCGGATTTTCGCAAGGTTTCTGAAGGGACGTCACTTTTTAAAAATTGTTTTAAATTTTTCATTCATTATTTTTTCAATTTTTTAATTTTTGTATTCATTTTCTCCATTTATTTAAAACTTTTCATTCATTATTTTTTCAATTTCCTTAAAATTTTAAGAGCTACTGATAGAACTCTGTCTTGCCACAGTGTGGTACCACTGACATATGCCACGACCAGTCTATCCTTAATTTATTTTATAACATTTCACGTGTGAGGATTTTTTTTTCCAATTTAAGCAAAAATCATATACTTAAATATTCAGAAACAAATTAATTTCTAAGTAATTTATTCAATTATTAACAATTTCTAATAATTTATTAATTTATAAAAAGGCATCCATTTAAACAGCATTTTTATTTATAAATAATCAACTTGATTAACTTTTACTTTTAAGTTTTTTAATTATTTACCTGACCAGATTTAATTTTCAATTTTGTATTCATGATAATTCAAAATTTCTAACATTACATTTATAAATATTAATTTAAATATCTAATATATATAATTCTCTTACGTGACTCCCAAATTTTGGCTGTATTTTTTTCCGCCGGTGGCAACGTTTGCTTTGTTTTGTAGACGTTACTATTTCTCTTACACGGCGAATCGACCAATGATTACCACTAAAAATGTCACATGCCAAATCTAGCTGAGTTGGCTCAACATATAGCGCTTTTAAAAACGGAAACTGAAATAACCAGAGAGCATCAGCTGCGGCAATCTCATACTATTAAGCTAGGCAAAAGTGAGTAGTCTTTGTCGATAGATCTCTATTTTAGTATTTTGTCGAAGGCGATTTTTTTCACGAATTTATTTGACGATTTTTGATTTATATCACGAATTATACTATATCACATTTCTAATAGGTTTAACTAAGGCTCCTATACTATCAGAGCTGACCTATCAAGCAATATTGGAGCAAAAAAGTTTGCAAGTTAGCGTTATGTTAGTATTGTGCTTATGTTAGCTCTTTGGAGCAAAAATAGATGATGAGTCGGCCTGTCTAATTCAGTGGCTCTAGGTTTAACGAATTACATGTCATTTATTTGAATTCAAATTTATTTTAATAATTTAGTATTTACTAAAAAGAAGTAATTTTTTTAAAGAAGAAAGTTTTATATGGATTTGAATGATTGTTTTGAATTCTTAGAATTTTGTGCATTTGCAATGTACCTAAGTTAGTAGCGAGCGAAGCGAGCTTGGTTTGCGAAGCAAACCATATAAGATTGCGTAGCAATTTTCGGGGGTTGGGGAGCGTTAGCGAGCAGGGGACGCAGCCCACTAGTTTATCATAATTACATGACCGTGACAAGTAGAATATCGTTAGAATTAATTTTTACTTTCGCAAATATATATTCAAGCTTTTCCAGCAAATACAACTCTGGTGTTTTAAAGTATATTAAAATTTCTTGACTGAAATAAACTGATTAATCCAGTAGAAGTGTCATAGGAAAAACTTAATTGATTATAAGCATGTTATGCATAGGAATCTTAATATCACGTTTATAGAATGTAATTTTAAAAAATAATTATTAAATAATGTAATTAATAACGTTCTATACGACAATTCCAAATTTCTGAAATTATATTTATGAATATTTAATTATGTTTTTCAAAAAATATTTATAGTAATACCTGACGTACTATGTAGAATATCACTATAATTTTTTTTTACTTTCGCAAATATACATTCAAGCTTCCCTTGTATATAAAAATCTCGTATTTTTTAAAACCTATTAAAGATTCATGACTAAAATAAATTGATATTTCCAATAAAATTGTTTTAAAAAATATTTTTCTGATTATAAATATGTTACGCCTATGAATCCAAAATATCACGATAATAGGACATAATTTTTAAAATATAATTATTGAATAATGCAATTAATAACGTTATTTACATTGGGAGAGTGCATAGAAAAAAAAAACAATTTTTCATAAAATTCGAAAATTTCATATGATGTAAAGAAGCATAGAGATTTTTCCTTGACGCATCACATTGTTTGGAATGGTGCAATCAAAACCTCAATCACATTTATAAAGTTATTTAAAACAATGGTTACTGTTATTATCGTAAATAAAACCTATAAACAGCGGTTCAACTATTTTAGTAAAGATCACGATACATTATTTATTGTCCCTCTTATTTTTTATTTCCCAACATCGATTGTGAATTACTACAACCATTTCGTTTATTTGTTTTCTTTTTGTACTTAATTATTAGTTGAAGGATAAAAGTTAAATATAGTTGTCTGTGAAAGCAGGGAATATATTTTTATTAAATTTAGCATTTCATTAAATTTAGCATTTTACGATAAATTATCATAATATTTACAGACCATTTATGTGTCTATAAAAAGCAAAGTTTGTATGAAATTTTTCACCAAATCAATAAAAGCAAGTAAAAATAAAAGAATAATAAAAATTTACAATTTTTTTTCACTGTTAAAAATTTTGGAACTTGTTTAATCATTATATCGCTCAATTTAAAAGTGGTTCCAAGTTTAATCACATCATCGAACTTAAAGTTGATAACACGATACTATGGTTCAACTTGACGTACTATGATACAATAGTAGTTTACAATCGGGGCCCCCTTTTATATTTAGCGATAAACCTATGTATAATAAAATGAACCAATCACATAACGGTAAACAAAAGTTGGGGTGACCTGTAGGTGACGTCATTGAAAGCAAAGACAGAAAAGAATATCATAATGGTAAACTAGAAACGGTGTTTTAGCAAAATTGATCGAAAATTATCGCCAAAGCAAGAGGCCTCTGATTTTAAGCCATATTCCTATGATACTATGGTTCACCTTGAGATACTAGAATGTTACGGTTCAAATTGTGGAACTATGATACTATGGTCCTACTTGAAGTATTATGAATCTATGATTCCATTTAGCCAGATACAATTTAACACTTTATTACCGTAGAAACGCATTTGCTGCACATTATGGTTGAAAATACCAATGTATTTCAAGTTAAACTTTTAACAGAGCTTTAGAGAGTGCACAGCAATATCTATAAACAAATTAATTTCTCAAAAACAAAAGTCTTGATATAGATTATATACTTGAAAATAATAACCTAATATTTAAAACTATTAAAATTTTCTGTATGTAAAATAGAAGACACCTCTTTATTTATCTCTTGTATTAATACAGAAAAACGAACATCATCTGTAACTTATTATATTTTAAACAATCATAAGTCTTTATCTAAAAACGATAAAGTGTACTTTGTGCTATGTTGGCTTTAAAACGTTGTTTTACCAGCTAAGCTATCGTCCGCGTTACACAAAAAGCTTTTCCATTTTTAAAAACTTGCCGCCTACTTTAAAAGGATATGCTTTGTTGACCGTATATCTGCCGTGCCCCTTTGATGACAGAATACTATAGAGATCAATTTTCAGTGATATCAATTGCATCAAAAGCTATAGCTCATATTATACTCGATTTTTTTATTACTACTTTAGCATTAAATATAAGTCTTAGCTTATAACGGCTAATTCTCTATTACCACTATCTCATCTGTTATTTTAAATTGTCGCAATTCCGAACTTTTACCGTATTTTTCCTAGTCTATCTAATCATGAATTAGCAGTTAATTGAGCCGCGGCGCCAGTCAAATGCCTAATAAAAGATGTAGAAGCATTGAACAGTAACAAGTCCCAAGTCTATCTTTTCGTGAATTACGCAAAGAATTGAGCAACGGCACCATTAAAATAATAGAAAACATTATATAGATCCTATATTTGCACATTATGTAATAATTCTGTTAATGAATTTAACAGAATTTGATATTCAAAAGAGCTATAAAATAAGAATAGAAGTTAAATAAAAATGGAAGTATAGTTAAAGAAATTTATTAAGCAAACAAAATAATGCATTTTTTAAAATATTTTAATGAATAATTTAACAAATTAAACTACTTCTTGAAGCACTTATTTAATTGAGTATCATTTAATAAACAATATAAGAAAACATTAACAAAGTTGCTGTTGATTAATTTTTTCCAGTAAGCCATAAAAAGTCTGTCAACGTTTGACAAATAACATTTTTCTGCTTAAAAATAAATAAAATATAGACAAAAATGAGTTTGTTGTATGAGAAACAACAACTGAATAAAAAAATCGATAAAATATTTTTTTCAAAAAGTAACACATCAAGTTTCATAATCAAAAAAAATATGAATGCTTTATTTCTTTCTCTTTATATTCATATGATCGAAACTAAATTTAAAGTGCATTCAAAACTAATCCGTTTCATTTTTAAAAAGTGATGTTTAAATAATTACCCCCATTTTCACAAAAGAATATTTATTTTTGCTACATGTCTTTATTCTACAGTAAGAAAAGAAAGGGAGGAAAATAATATTTTGTGTTGCTGTCTTTTTTTTTCCTTCAAAAACACAAAATACATTAACGCATTTCTTAAACACATTTTGAAAACATTTCTTTAAATGAAATGCAAAAATATTTAAAGCCTTAAAATACTTTAATCTTATTTATATAACCCTTTCTATCAAAAGTATTTAATCTCCAAGTCTCTTAAAATTAATATTTTATTTTAAATCGAGTTTTGTTTTATCCAAAACAAATATTTATGTAGTTTGTACATAAATGTCAAATATTGAAAAAATAAATATTCATCCTATTATTCCTTCCTCTTTCAAGGTAACGTAAGAATAAAATGTTACAAAATCATGAATTCAGTTTCGAATTAGAGTTCGAAAGAATGCATTCCATATGCTATGTGCTCTATTTTGCTGTTGTTTGGCAACTTCAAATTCATGTGACAAAATTTTATCGATTAAGCAATGCTTTTATTGCAAATTTAGACATTTTTCATTTTCGTGAAAGTTTTGCATAACGAGCGGTAAATATTTCTTCACTCACAAGGTGAAATTATTCACTCTTTGTTTAGCATTACGTACTAAAATATTACTAAAGTTTTAAAAGTACCAAAAAATTAAATAAGTTGAGCTCGTTCAAACTGTATATTTAAACTTTTCAAATATATCAATGTATCTTTCGAAAGTTACGCTCTAACATGGCAATGCGCTGCATGGGATTCTAGCAGAATTTTTTTATCATACACTGTAAAAAATTCCAGACTATTTTACTATAAAACCCATTTCATTCCGTAAAATATTAAACCATAATTTTTACAATAATATTTATTTAATCAAAGTGATTCAGCGATTTTTTTTAATACTAGTGGGCTGCACCCCCTGCTCGCTAACGCTCGCCAACCCCCGAAAATTGCTGCGCAATCTTATATGGTTTGCTTTGCTAACCAAGCTCGCTTCGCTCGCTACTAACTTAGGTACATTGCAAATGCACAAAATTCTAAGAACTAAAAACAATCACTCAAATCCATATAACAACTTTAAAAAAAAAATTTAAAAAAAAAATTCTAAAACGTAACAGCACGACTGAGACTCATTTTTCAATGAATGACTAATAACAGTAATAAAACAAAAAAAAATCGTGATATAAATCAAAAATCGTCAAATAAATTCGTGAAAAGAAGCGCGCTCGACAAAATACTAAAATAGAGATCTATCGACAAAGACTACTCACTTCTGCCTAGCCTAATAGTATGAGATTGCAGCAGCTGATAAGGTGAATTTCGGAAGAAATCACATTTGGGCAGAATGCTCTCTCTGGTTATTTCAGTTTCTGTTTTTAAAAGCGCTACATGTTGAGCCACCTTAGCTAGATTTGGCATGTGACATTTTTAGCGGCAATCATTGGTCGATTTTCTAGCGTTGCCATTCGGGGAGTTGTAATGAGGCTTTTTTTTTGTCGCCGTGTAAGAGAAATATAGATTTGTGTAAGCATAAGAATGGTGAATCTTTGCTGCCAATCGAAAAAAGTGTAGTGATAATTTATATAAATGTACTTAAATAATAATCGTTTGGTCAAAAATATTGCATTTAAAGCAAAAATATATATACAGTTCCTGGCTGAACTATTAGACGCACTATGAGATTCTATGTAAAATCTTAATTATCCGTTAATACTATACAGTTTTATTGTTACAGTTTTTTTACTCGACTGAAACCGGTTTGCACTTGTTTACATTCCTGTATCACTTGGCTAAATTAGACGATTTATAATATAAACTCGATGATTTTATAAATTAGAAGATATACATATTATACAAACATAGAATATTTATTATATCAGGTATTATATTGATATATTATAATAATTAGACCAAATTATTAGATTCACTGTAGTTTTTCTAATAATTACATGTTTGACACGAGTTTATATGGCATACTTTTATATTTAAACATGCATGTAATCGGTTTATATTCCGGAGATTTTTTATATGCTTGATATTTGCATTTATTTTTAACGTATTGCATTACAATGTTAACCAACTGATACACGAACCTAAACAAGTGCAAACCGGTTTCAGCCACGTAAAAACAATGAAGCTGTATAGTATCACCTGATAAATAAGATTTTATATAGAATCTTATAGTGCATCTAATAATTTGTCCTGTATACAGTTCTAATATTTATAAATGTTTCATACTTAGGTTCATTTATTTTTTGCCTGTTTTATGATTCATTAAAACGTGTCAAATGAATTGCTTGACGTTTATAAGTTAATCCGCTTATGGACGTCATCCGCTTATATTGAACGTAAAATAAGGAAGGAAGTCGTCTAAGTACTAAACAAAATGTGCGATTTCACTATTTGGAAACGTATGTCTGGTTGATGAGTTGTGTACCCATTATGAATACTTAAGAATACTGATGAATACTTAGGAATGAATATGTCCCTTCAGCTGTATTTAGGCATGTCTGGGAATGACGAAATTGAAGGCTAATATCACGTGCGTGTATGAAACTAAGAATATTAATATTAGCGTGGGATGATGCAGAAAATAAAAGAACTATTTTTCGTATCTAATCACATTTTAAATATCCGTGATTGTGTTGCGCAACAAAATGATATAAAATATATTTTAGCCCACACGGATAAAAAGAACTCTTGTGAAATTGTCATACTGCATGGCAATAACATTTATGATAAGAAAAAACTATAACTGTGGTTAATAAAACCAAAATATACGGCTTTTAAACCATTCATTTTGTAATTTTCCTTTCACATGGTAACGGCTTACCGGAAATTCCTGTTTTAAAAATTATAGTTCTTATTAACAAACATTTAGTAAAAAATACAAAACTGGAAAGTAAATTCAACCGGATAAATGGCTTTATACCATGCTTTAAGGTATCACGAAAAAGTACCACATTTTACCACATTTACCACATTTTATTACATATTATAAAACTAATCTTTATTGTTAACATTACCGCATTCATCACCAAAGGCATTCGATAAAAATACCGAGATCTTTGGCATTCTCATAGAGCCAGAAACACGGTAAAGTTTACCATATTCTGCAGTTTTGATCATAATTTTTTTTCCTCAGTGCATAAGTACAAATATGTGAAAAAGCATGAAATAAAAAAAACGGATCACATTAGTAACTTCTGCTCGAGTAATCAGATTTTCACTTTGCTAACATGATGCGATCTTAACGGTTTGAGGGATTGAATTGAGAAATGTTAATTAGATAGTGCAATCAAGTGCAAAATTGCACTTTCTTAGAATAAGCATGATTTTTCTTTTCTTACGTATTTAAATTCTTGTCACTCAAATTATGAGTATCAACCGCAATATAGAAAATATGGTCCTGTTAGTTAAATCAAGTGAGAGATCAAAAGTATTAGCTCCTTAATGTTAACTTCTTGAGCATTTCGTCACATCTTTAGAGCTATTAAAGTAAATAAATAAAAAATATCACGATGGTAAGACTTGCTTACCTAAAGACAATTAGTTTTTTGTAAAAAATATTTTTTATCATTATTTATTATTTGTATCACATAAATAATCGAAATTTTTAAAAAAAATAAAGTAATCGAAAAGTAATCATAAAGTAATCGCATTTTTTTTCATTTGTTTGATATACAAATTTTTGCATCATTTAAAACTATTTAATAATAAAGTACAAAATTTATTGAAATCGTCGATTAGTTTGTGAGTAAATACATTTAAAAAAAAGAGTCGTATTTTTAATTTTCCATTTTGCAGGAATTATTTCTCCAGTATACTGAACTGGTAAGCCACGTTTTACATAGTTTGGCGGGGTTCTGAATTGGCCTAACCGTTAAAACATTGTCACGCTTAAATTAACTATAAAATACCATCACCTCTGTGCCTTTTTTTCAGCCTCATATTCCCTAAATCCTAAATTCACTAAATGGCATGGACTGAAAAGTAAACTAAAGCCTTCTTTTTAAGCTTTTTATATCTAGGGGCCATGCAAGCACAACAGATGTTGTTGTATTCTAGGGCATTCTAGCTGAATTTCAATTTAGATATAACATTCTCAATTGTTCTAAGTTTTTTTCAAAATGTTTTCATTTAATGCCTTGTAAAGCCAAATATTTGTTCAATAATTCTTAAAAGGTTTCTAGTTTTGTTTTTCAATTTCAGTCTGCTCCATATGTTAAGTTTTTAATATGTTTTTAACAACAAGGACAGTTCTACCAATAGCAGTGTCGGTTGCCTAGTTTTAAATTAAATTAACTCATTCCTTAACACTATTACGCAAGGTGCTCCACACTGACCACCCTTAATGTACAGTGATGTGTGTTTCCTTATTATCAACTTTAATTTCCTTTCCGTTCTCTTTGGCAACCAAACAGATTTTGATGCTGTTAGTTTTACATTCTTCTTAAATAATTCTTTGGATTTTGATATTTTTTTGATTAAATATTAGTTTACGAGGTCTAAAATATATATTTTGCTGATTTGTTTTCCAAGAAGGATTCTAAAAATATATATTATAAATAAATATGTTTTTTAAGAAATATATTCATAATGAACACCCTATCAGTCTTCTTTCCTAATCAATCAAAGTTTTAGATTTATTTTTTAATGATAATTTCGACAGCTCTTAGCAAGAGAAATGAAAAAATAAAGGGAGTTTTAAATTTTCTGGTTTAATTTACATTTATTAAAAAGTGTATTTTAAAATGATACTCAATATTCACGAAGATTGTTTCCAAACACTTTTATCGGAACATTTCAGCTGCTTTACTGGCATGCGCATTGATAGCATACTTCAGCGTTTTATGATCGACTTATTTCAATATTAAGAGCGTTACACCTGGAAATCGGAATTTCAGATGAACAATAAAATCGGTCGCATGGAAAGTGGCACTTATATTAAAAAATAACTTCCCTGCGCACACGAAGTTATTGACTGGTGCCACGATTTATTGAAAATGCATGAACGAAAAATGTTTTTGTTAAGTAATTCAAAATATTTAACATATTTCTTTTAATGAATTCTAAATACTTCTGTTTAAGTGATCTAATAAACTTTCCCAAATTTTTAAATAATATCTGATACCCTATAAAATCTTCAAAAATCCAAATTTTGAAGAATAAAATAACCGGTGTTTGAATGTAATACGAGTAATATATGTAATGAAATAAAACTTATTTGCTAACTGAAACACTATAATTGATTTTTAAGTATGATTTTAAAATATTTTTGTGCACTTTATAAAATATAAGACTACATTTTTAGATATTTAAGTGCAATAAGAAAAACAATTATGACACAGAAAAGGAATAGTAAATTATGAAAAAAAATGCATTAACACGGAGGAAAAAAATTCAGGTACAATTATCATACTGTACGTACATTTCTGCTAAAAAAACATAATTCTGTAATATGGTAGTAAAATCCTTACTATAGGTTATTTAAATAATTCATTTGTTAATTATTCCGTTAATATGATAACGGTTTACCGTAAATTCCAATTTTCAAAATTGCAATCATTATTACTACACATTTCGTAAAATGTATAAAACTGAAAACTAAATTCAACCGCATGAAATAGTTTTTATGACATGCTCTAAGGTATCATAAAAAATTTATCACATTTTACCATACAATATGAAATTGTATTTTATTGTTAATTTTCCCAAAATCATTACCAAGCCGTTTCGGTAAAAATCATCGAACCTTTTGGTGTTCCCATAGAACCAGAAGCATGGCACGTTTTACCATTAGCAGTTCAAAAGAGCCTAGTAGTTTTCACCATGCATTTTTCCTAGTGAATAAATCTTGTTGAAATGTTGGATTGAATGATAAGTTTAACTACTCCGTATGGTATTAAATGCTAATGACATTATATTTTAAATAAAGTAAAATCAAACCGTAATATGAACTAAGACGGTAAAAAAAAGGGAACAAATAAAATAAAATAATAACAGATCATAGAACATCATGATTGTGTAATTCGTATTTGCTTAAAAAAGTCACCTAAATCCAAAAGGCAGCCGACTAAAAGTGCAATAATGTAGCAAAGAATTTAAATGAAATATAATCCCATTTAGTAATCCCAATATAATCCCATTCGGCCAAATAAATCGATTTTGCCATGTTCAAAAGTATCATGATGAAATTACCAGATTTTTTAACATTTACCAATTTTTTTTTTAAAATTTGTCAATTTTTATCAGTTATTAAAAAATCATATTTTATTGTTAATTTTACCAAAATCATTACAAAAGCGTTTCGGTAAAAATTACAAGCCTGTAAGTGTTCCCATAGAATCAGGAACATTGCAAATTTTACCATATTCTGGTACTTTTTAGTGTACTCTAGTAGTATTTTGAAATCATATTTTATTTTTTAATCTCCTTTGCATATGAAAACATAGAAGAAAACCCACCCTGCAGAATTAATTTCAATCCTAAACATAAGTTCCTAAAAGTGGTTTTTATTTATTAGCTGTGAATATTATTTCTCATATTTATTAAAAAAAATTTAAAAGATTTTTTCCTTGCACAGGAATTCATTTAATATGAATTATTCAAATTCCATCTTAGAATGTACGTACAAAAAGAAGAGCTGGCCGTATTTCGGTGGAATTTAAGAGTTTAATGCCATGGAAGTTGGAGCACTCACATTTCTTCTCCGAAAGAGAACTCCAGACATTTGACTTTTTATTCGCCAACATTCATCATTGTGAACATCATTATGAATGTGTGAAAAGAATGCAAGCATACGCGATGCCATGAAAGACTCTGAAATCTGAAAATTACAATATGACAAGATCATTTTGCTTTCGTCAATTTTATGTGACAGTTTTGTATATTCTCGAGCAAAAATATGCAAAATATTGTTTTGTTTCAAGAAGAGTTTACTTAAAGGAAATTTTATTGTAAAATGGGAATGCAAAATGGTTACATTTGCTTCTAAGAAATGACAAAAGACAAGAAAGAATGTTTGCTTTTTTCATGTTACATACATTTTCAACATTCTCGAGGGAGAATTTTTATTACTTTTATTATTTCAAGAACAACAGCAAATTAGATGCGCAATAAAACTTTGTGAACACATAAAAATACAGTGGGGAAACTGACAGTTCAGGGTTATTAAAAATGGAGCGCTGGGTGAAAATTAACACATTTTCATTGTTGGCAATAGTTTAGCCATTGTTGAATGATTCAATGGTCTGATCGCGTATTTTTCCATTTTGGAAATCATAATTTGTCATTCAGTAGTTTAGCAATCATGCGATTTACCATACGATCTTTAACATTTATGTCAACAAATTTACAGTCATCCACGTCTTAAGCGATAATATTTAGAACTACGTGAATAAAATCTAACCATGCTTATGTGAATTGTTTGTTTAAAATTTTGACAAAAAAGGATGCCAGAAAAATTGCGAAGACTGTTTACTTGGCTATGAATTACAAAAATATACATAATCCTTTTCCTTATAGTTAGGGATAAAGGTTACTTTGTAATAAAGGAACCTTTATTTCCAAAGTATGCATTTGTTCATTTTTAGAATATTCGATGTCGTTATTGCACGTAAAGTAATCGATTATTTTCAGTCATTCCATTTAAATTGTGTTATTCAATAAAATTGCAAGAACAAAAATTTAGAATGTTTTACTTAAAAACATTTACTGGAGGGTATTACAAGACCATTATTTCTTATTTTTCGATAACAATAATCCTAAAAAATTGAATAGTTTAGTTTTAATTCGATTTATATTAAAGAATAATAAAGCTTTCGTACATTTTAGCGTAATATTTTATAGTTGACCTCGTTTTTTTTCTGTCTACTTTCATTCAAAAAAATCATATTAATTATGTATTTCGGTTGAATAATGAATCGCTGCACGAGATATATTATTCGATAAAATAGAAAAGAGCTATTATGGGAGAGTACTTGTCTGACGAGAAAAGGATAATCAGTCAAAAACTGCACGAACTTCATGAAAATAATTTGAAAACTTCCTTTAATCATCATAAAATTTGTTCGTGATTTAAGAATCGACGTGAGCTATAAGTGATCATCTTTGTTCTCTGACACTCGTCGTTTAAATAATTTTAAACCAATGACCTGGCTTTTGTCTTCGATGTTTTATGAATGAACACATAAGTTGAAATTCGTTTTATAAATCAATTCAGTGTAAACTTGTGTAAGTTAACCATTTGCACCGCATTGCTTTTATGCTCAACTTCTATAGGATGTCAATTTATTGAGTTTTATTTCTTTTACATTTGTCTTCATATTTCCAATCAAAATAGGGAGTAATGCAATTAATTTTTCTTGAACAGTGCATGATGGATTTAGAATTGTATTTAAATCCATGCTAGTAAAGGATAATTGGTCAAAATTTGCACGAACTTCAGAAAATATAATTTAAAGACCTCCTTTAATCATCATAAAATATATTCGTGATTTAGGAGTCGTAACAAGTTATGTAATAAGTGATCATCTTTTTTCTCTGAAATGTTATCTGACACTTGTCGTTTAAATAATTTTAAACCACTGACCTGGCTTTTCTCATCGGTATTTTACGAATGAACATTATAAGTTGAAATACATTCGTTTAAAAATTAATTCAGTGTAAACTTGTGTAAGTCAACATTAGCATTGCATTGCTTTTATGTCCAATTTGAACAGGATATCAACTTAATAAATTTTATCATTTCTTATACTTTTATATTCGCATTTTCAATCCAAAGTAGAAAGTTACGCATTTAATTTGTTTTACGTAATTAGTTCATATTTATATATTTACGTAATCATATTAATATTTATTATTAACTATTATTAATATTTATATAGTTGCGTAATTAATGAATATTTATGTTCAATATATGTGGGATTTATAATTATTATTGCGTTATTTGTCAGATTTTATTTATTTCATTGGTCAATAAACAAGATAAGCGGGTTATCAGTTTACAGAAATGTTGTTCATTTTATTATATAGAATAAATTTAGTTCTTAATAACAGAGGTTGTTTTAGGCAGGTGGTCAATTTCGCTGGTTTCAGTGTAATACCCTTTAAAATATTAATAACCCAATGTGTCCTTTAATTTATAATTGTTTAGAATTCTCATTTATCATATACTCTTAAATTAGTGTTATGGTATTAATATATCTGCATATGTAGAATAATAATATTATATATGAATTATTATGTATATAATAGTACATATATGTAGTCAGTATTATTTAATAAATAGGATCATTCCATAGTGACTAACGTAACATTTTCAGATTCTTTAGACATGTTTATTCGACTTTTAAATTATATAAACGCTTGTCATTTAAATTATATGAATAAATAAAAATAATTTCGCCTCTTTTTTTAGTATTAGTGATATTGAGAAACTGGTTATGTATTGAACTGAAGCAAAAAGCTGCAATCATTCCGCAGTTAGTTAATAACTATTTCTCCAAAATTAATATCGTGAGTAACGGAACATTTCTTGAGCAAAAATGTTATATAAGTCCCAATAATAATTTAGAAAAATGAATTAATAATAACTGATAAAAAATGCCATATTTTTACACAAGTTTGATATGCAATCATTGCTTGCATCAGAAATATAATTTTGAATACTTATAAATGATATTAAATAATGTAATATTAAATCCTTGAAAGAAATATTTAATTTTCTGAGACAAAATAAAGTAAAACATCTAAATATTCAATTTCATAGAGTTATTATTTTTCAGGGAGTTATTATTTTTTCAATTAAACCAAGCTTTTTTATTGAATTTTAGTTCAGATTTTAGAATTAATAGAATTTCTTAAAACCCTTTTTAAGAGAATTTACTCCTTTATCTTACAAGTGATAAAACTAATCTCTAAAATTTCTGGATTATTGTGTCCTGTTTGTAAGATTCATTTTATGTCAGATAGGCGCATATGAAAGAGAGATGGAGAGAAAGAGAGAGAGAGAGAAAGAGAGAGAGAGAGGAATAAGAAAATGTATAAATATTTCAAATAAAAAAATATGCGAGCACTAAGAAAAGCATATTAAATCATAAAAGGAAATTATATACACCATTATACTTATTAAAAGAAATATTTAATTTTCTGAAGACAAAATAAAATAAAGCATTTAAAATTTGCATATTTCATGGAGTTATTAAGTTTTCATGAAGAAGTGAAAATCAAACAAAGCTTTTCTTTGAGTTCTGGTTAAGATGCAAGCATGAATCGTTTTTTTTAATCATTTTAAAGAGATTTTACACAATTATTTTTTAAATGATAAAACCAATTACTAAATTTTCCAGATTTTTGTGCTCCTTTTCATGGCATAAGAAAGAGAGAGAGAGGAAGGGAGAAGGGGAAAATGTAGGAATATATGAATAAAACATTATGTGAAACATGAGGAAAGCATGCGAACAAAAATTATATGTTACTAATCGACATTAATAAGCTAAACATTTAATTTTTTTAAACAATCAGAATTCACGTGATTGCCACGTGAACCTCTTAATAGAAGATTGAGTTGAAGTAAAAGGAAAAGCAACTTTTTAGTAAACTTCTTGACCACGATTCGATAAATCCATCAGGGGGACTTCTTCTTTCATTGAAATGATGAAAACAAAATCTTATTGACGTCATAAGTGCCCTTAAAACCTTTCATTGCCGTATCTGAGTACACACCTGAATATTAAAGACATCAAGAGGGCGTTTTCTGTGGTAAAATACTATAAGAAAACAGTATTTCATGATTTTCCCAGATTAAATGTTTACAGATGTCAACAAATATCGTGCAACATCTGTATATTTGAGTAGCTAGAATGACTAACATTCTTTTTAATGACTTAAGAATCTAATGAATGAAACGTGGATTAACTTAATCCTACCTTTAAAAAGGTGATCGGATTAACACAATCCATTAGTCAAGATTGCCTTAGGTGTATTTCTTTATTGATATCGTTATCCACTTTCCTTTATATTATTATACTTACTTGATTATTAAAGATATCAATAAGGTGTTTATTATGGGGAAATACTATTGCAAGAACAGTATTGTTTCGTTTTTACAGATGGCAAAAAAAAAAAAAAAAAAACGGGTAACATCTGTATACTTTGAGAAGCTAGAACTTGAGTGATATTCTTTTTTATGGTATAAGAATGCAATGAATGAAATGTGGATTAACTTAATCCTACTGCTATTAAGCAGTGAGCGGATTAACACAATTCAGGATTTTTTCAAGATTGCTTTGATGTAGTTTCTTGAAGCGTTACCCCTTACAAAGCCAGACTGAAATTTGTAATTAAAATGGATATTTCCTAAAATAAGTTTAGTTGCAGTGTTTTCATTTCTTTGACTGCTGATGAAAGGATTTCTTGGAAAATATACTTGGTTTTTCTTTTTTGTTATTGTTTTATTGTCTTTGGAAATTCTTATTGCTTTCATTTTGCGATAAGAGTAATAAAATTTTTCTACTTAAAGTTAAAATAGAAGCGATTGAAAATATTTTCCTTTTGTTATGCGAAATTATAAATATGTCGTTATAGAAACATTCCCAGAAAGAGATTGAGAAATGCGTTTATAGTGTACCTAAAGCGTTGATAATATAAAATAAATAATCTCAAGAAATTGAAGCAAAAAGATATTCCCTGATTAAGAACTTCATTCGCTTCAAAAATATATACATATGAAACAACAGACAACAGATTTCTAGTGATATAAAAATAAACGTCTATGTCCGGGCTTGCCAGACGGAGAAAAATTATTTGAAATAAAATAGTAAAATCACCTACGAAATTAAAAAATGAAGATGCGAAACAAAACTAGAAAAACCACAGAAGCCTAAAGAGGAAAAAGATGAAAAACAGAACAAGAAAAATCACAGTGGCCGAGACAGAAATCAGGTTAAAATACATTTCCTCACTCTATGGAGAGGTGGGGAGGAGCTAATGTCGTTAATAGGGGAATCAGCATTCTAATTAATGAAACAAGATTCCAGGGTATCAAGATGAGCTGGGTAAAAGTAATTTTAGCATTGTCGAAATTGAATATATGCTCAAGATTCCAACAATTTGAAGCAATTGAAGATTTCTCGAATTCTTGATTCAGCCAATTTTATATTTGTATATTTTTGAAGTATATTTTCAAAATATTTCATAATTGCATATTTTTGACGTGGATGAATTTTTCAATCAGGTAAACATTGATAGTATATTTAGAAATAAGTTTTACATATTAGAATTATATTTCAGAATCAAACGAGAAAAATGGTGAAAAAATCTTTAAGCTTACATATGGAATAAATATTTATGGTTTAATTTTACATTTAAGAGGAATATATTTTATGTGAAAAGATAACAGTATATTATTTAGGATGTTCTGCAAATGTATTATTCAACCACGATTTATTTTTATAGAATGCTCTCAAAATTTTCATCCGAATGTTCCTAGCGCATTTTATTCACGAATATTTTTTTTAATTCAAGAACAAAATGATTCCTTGTGCACCACTGAAAAGAACATTCACGAATATTAAATAAATCTTATACACTTATTTTTGAAAATGGCAAAACATATTTTCAAATTTATTTGCCTTAAAGGCATTTTTGTTACTTTTGAACAATGTGATTGAATTCTAAACACAAATTTACCATTCGAATTTAAATTCGAATGACGTTCTAATAATTTATAATACTTAAATGGAGCAGTCAGGTCTAGTAACAAAAATAGTTTATTTCAATATAATAAAAATAATGATGAATGCAATGTATTATCAGCATTTATTTTTGATAACCTTATAAAATTTCTTAAAGTAATACTTCTATTGATTTGGCTTTTATAGAGAAAGAAGAAATACGACGATTTAATTGAAACACTTAGGAATTTTCTTATGGTTTCTAGAATCACGAAGCAGGTCAATAAGTTATTTTTAATGAGGGATTCACATTGCCTATTGTTGTTTTTACATTGATTTTTTTCTTAATTTGCGTTAAAAGCTCTTTTCTGGTCACGCTTAGTTTCAATATAAATATAGAGAATAAATCATACATTGTTTGTAAACATAACACTAATATTTTAGTATTCTTCAACTACATAAAATTAACCTGTCAGTCGAACTGAGTAAAAATAAATACATCAAATTATACTAATAATTCCATCATTCATACTTAATAAATCCATCAATAAAAAAAGGCTAAGAGTTGAAAGCACTTTATTAAATTTACTTTTATAAAGAATAGTGTTTTTTTTCTAAGAATAAAAGAGCTTTAGTTTGTTATTGTAGAGCTTGTAATTATTTGACTGTTAAAAAAGCAAATGTAAACAATAATTCATTAAACCTAACAGAATAGCGAAAACAATAGGAATTATTCACTTATTTTAAACTTCATTTAATCGTTTTTATCTACTTTTTTAATTTACTAGGTAAATTTAAAAAAGTAGGTCATGACGTTATCAAGCAAAATTTTTCAAGTTGAGGTTAAATTTACTAATGGAATTTAATTTAATTTCGTGTTCACATTATCATATTATTTTCACCGAAGTTCAAAAGTAGTATAAAAGACTATCAGGGGCCATTTTAGAAAAAACATTTGGTCCATTAGCGAACCTGCACAATTTTATAAATATCACTCAAGCATCAATGAGCGAAATAAAAAACGAACCATTCTGAATAACTTTTGATCTAAATATCAGATCTTCATGCTAGGATTCAATCTTAAAGGTTCGAAAGGGAGACTTGAAATATGTTAATTAATTAGTGCAGACTATATTTTAAATTACGAAATCAGACACAAAAACACACTTTATCTGAATAAACATACCGTTTTATTCGATGATTAGGATTTTTGACTCCCGAAATTTAGGGATAGCAGCAATCTGGGAAATATGATCCTAATAGCTTGATGAAGAATGCAGTCCACATTTTGAACCTTTTAACGTTAATTTTACTTTTCACGAAAGTTTTTTGCATACAATTGTTAAATTAATTTTTACAAAGATAAATATATACTAATTATTGCTTTTAAATATTTATTATTTTACTTAATAATAGTCGAAAGACTTTTGAATTGTAAGGTTTACTATTTTTTTACATCATTTTATCGAAGTCGGTCGATTAGTTCCTGAGAAATCGAATTTTCAAAATAATAGTTTTCAACAATGCGTCTTTCTTAACAACTTTATTTAGCATATTTAAAGTCCACCCCTCGAACCATTAAAATTGAGTCATAGAACGTAAAGATCCGATCATTGGATCAAAAATTATTCAGAGTGGTCCATTTATTATTTTGAGCACTGTACATTCACAAAATAGTTTATCTTTTAAAACGGATGTTTCCTAAAATATATCATAAAAATGAATCCTTCACGAAATTCTATTGAAAAAAGGTGTTTTTAGTTCAATGACGTAAATAACATTTTTAAGTAATGGTTTTAAAAACAAACATCCTTGAAAGACATGGTTTTCATGTCTTTTCACAATAACTGGTTTCTATTTCCACATATTCATAAAATTATAAGTTGAGTTTCCAAAATTTCTTCAAAATGGACCTTCTTATTAATTATGTTCAGATATCTCTATTAACTGTTTATTTTAGTATAATGGTCTGAAAGTTTCTATTTTTCCATTTCCTATTGTATGTTTTTAAATGTGCAAAAAAAGTTTTAAAGTCCATAATAAACAGTTAGGTAAAATGTAGCCTAAGTTTACTACAAATAATTGAGCAGTGGTGGCTCAGGAAATAGAGGGTTCACCTTATAATGAGGTGAACTGGTTCGAATACAAGCAATGGCTAATCGATGTGAATTCCGCACCAGGCTCGCACCGACTACAGTTCTGGCATAAAATATCCTCAGTGGTAGACGGATCATGGTTCAGAATTTCCTTGCGGTCGTGCTAACCATGGGAGGTTTTCCTCGTTTTCCTCTCCATGTAACGCAACTGCGGGTAAGCTCCATAAAAAAGTCCTCCTCGAAGACAAATTTCTACCTACCCTTGATCCAAGAGTTCCCTTGTGTCTTCCGCGTTGGGTTCAAAATTACAAGACTATACGGAGTTGAATACTAGTAGTCGAAAACTCTAAAAATTGGGCCGGCTTTACAAGGATGATTATAAAATGAAATCAACATTGGAAATTTGAGCTCTTTGCAAACCACAGTTTGCTCTTTCAAATTAGCTTTTCGGATTTTTCAATTGCAACTAGCTAATTTGAGAAATCGCCACTATTTTCTAATCAGTCAGACATTTTTCAAATGTACTGTAACAAGCTCATAGCTTCAACTAATTAGAAAAGATTTCATTTCTTAAGCATTCAGCTTGATTTATTTTACGCTTGCAATAAACACCAAATAATAAGGGCTTATTATAAATATTCTTATTAAATATTTAGTGCTATGAATCTGAACAGACAGATATTAATAACTTTATTCTTTAAGTGCAATATTAGTAAACGCTTATTAGCGGCATTTTATTATAACCCCTTATTATTTTTATCTTTTCCAATTTTTTAATTAATTGAAAATCAATTAATAATATTATGATGATTCGCTATGTTATTTGGCTCTAAACATAGACGTTGCATGCAGCTAATTTAATTTAGCTTAAGCTAATTCAGCATAAATGAGTCTTCACACATTTTCTAAATACCCTAAGTATATATTATTTTATTTTAGTAAGCCTAAATACATCAGGTTATTTATAAAATATTTATCAGGTTACTTATTATTTTATCTTTTCCAATTTTTTATTTAATTTAAAATCAATTAATAATTTTACAACGCATCGCTATGCTACTCTGCTCTAAGTATAGACGTTTCATGCAGCTAATTTCATTTAGTTTAAGCTAATTCAGCTTAAATGAGTCTTAACACATTTTCTAAATTCCCTAAAGATATATTAATTAATTTTAATAAGCCTAAATACATCAGGCTACTTTTAAAATACTGGAAACTCTTTCAATTAGCCTGGTGCGTTAAAAATACCGACGACATTTTGTTCAGATTATATTAGTCCATTGGCTTTATCACTTTATCAGACAAAATCTATGAAACAAACTATTTAAATGTTTTCAACTAATGTCGATTAAAATAGTTTTTTATTAATGATGTAAGAAGATGTGCTTACGTATTTTCTACAAATGATCAGAAAGGAAGATATTTTTAACAGTATGCGTCATATTTCAATGAAGGATAGAAAACAGCTCTCAGTCACGATTTAACAATTTTCTGCCAGAAAGACGTCTCATTTTTCCTTCATTCAATTTAAAGTTACTGGTTATCTTTGATTTGTTTTTTAAAGTAATTACACTTTTCACGTACATAATAGTGGTGATTGTTTTCTCTTCGCTCTAAAATATTCTTTTGTCGTTACATCAGTTATTGTTATTTAACATCCAGCGAAAATTCGAAAAGCTGGAAAACAAGTGAAATAGGTCATCATATTTAACTTTTAAGTTCTCAAAATAATTATACTTGGTTCCAAACAAAGGATTGCAGGTACTATTTTTGAGCCATTGTCGAAGTTTAGAAAGTACTATTAGAACGATTACATAAAAATGGAATCTTTTTTATTCTTTTCCTGCGTCTCTTTGCAATCTACGAATCATTTCTTTTTCTTTCTTTTCTTTTACGCACACAAACTTCACCTTTGACCTTTAAAATGTTTCAGGTTTTATACTTATTCTTAAAATATAAACTTCCTATCCTGATAAGAAGATTGAAAAAAAATTTATAAAGTAAATGTAAGTAATATGTAAGTCTTAAGATTACATTTTATTATTCATTAATTAAAATTGTAATTAATTTCATTACAAAAACTTAATGTAATTCAAACTTATTTAAAATTTTAAACGTCAAAGAGATTTAAAAGATTTATTTTAGATCTTTTTGACAATACATAAAATATTTAGCATGGTCAAAATGACTAGAATATGGCAAAACTTTCCATGTTTCTGGCTGCACGGGAATGCCAAGAGGCTCGGTAATTTTTACCGAAGTGATCCAGTAATGATTTTCATAAAATTAACAATAAAATGTAGTTTTATGATCAGTGATATAATTTGGTAAGTGTGGTAAAATTGGTAAATTTTATCATGATACTTAAGAGCATGGTATTCGATTAAATTTACTTTTCAGTTTTGTATTACTTAATGTGTGATAAAAAGACTTATAATTTAGAAAACAAGAATTTCTGGTAAACCGTTACCATATGAACGGATAAAATTAACAAATAAATGGTTAAAATACCGTATATTTTCGTTTCCTTAACAAGAAGTGTGTTTTTTTTACCAGATATGTCATTACTATATTGTTTGGTAATTTAACCAACATTTTTTTCTCCATGCTTGACAGATAAGAAGTGCAGCATATACAAAGTATAAAAATCTTTTTTTTAATATTAAGATTTTTGGGCTTTAAAACTAAAACCAGGTTATATTTTATTAAAATATTGGATGCCAGTTGCTGCTTATTTAGATGCTGAAATAATTAGATGACTAGTATCTGTAGATCTTTAACTGTTAGGATCATTTTGTCACAGAAAAATCTCCCATTTTAAATATTCAGAGTAACTAATGGAAAGTCGTTAGAAAGAAACTTTCGGAGATTTTACTCAACAAGCAATGCCAATACATGTTAGCTTAAAAAAATCTTCCACATTATTGAATATATTCTGGTTTAACCTTGTCATCTAAGTTGGGTCCAAAAAATAATCTCACCAGATAGGAATTTGATTCAGAAGTTTTAACCTTAGACTGTGCTCACGGAAAAAAAATCAAATGTGTTTCATTTAAATTCCTCAATGTAAACACGTGTTTATGAATGAAAAAAACGTGTTTTGAATAAGAATGTTATTTTTGAATCTTGAACTTTTTCCGCATGTTTAGGTGTTGGGTGGATTCAAAAATAAAAAAAAAGAAGTTGTTTCTATTTTTGGTCATTTTTCTGGTTTATCTCGGTTTTATTATTCAACTGTCGTCACTCTTTTCCATTGAAATAACTTAAGAATTTCTAACAATACCTAAATTGTATCTTTAATGAACAAAAGAAGGTTTCTGGTCAGACGATTCCTTTTCTTTTTTAACCCTTTACCAAAATAGAATTGCTACATTGTTTAGCCCACCTTGATACGTGATACGAGGTTCAAGTGACCTAAGTTGCTTTTTTATTATTTAAATGGTTTAAATGTTACGTTGAATGAAAATGTTACGCTGAGAAAGTTGTTTTTTTATTTCTCTTACCGTTAAAAAAGAAATTTTATTATTTTTTGACGCTCGGTTAGTTTCCTGGTTGTTTAGTTACAAACAAATGTGAAAAAAAAAAACTTAAAATAGTTGAGGCATGTTTTTGTCGAACAGTAAATCTGTTATTTCTTTTCTTGTTTCAAAAATTTTTTTTGAAGTATGTACAAAGATAGATTAAAAATAGGATAAACAAAAAAATACTCCTACACATTTAAATTTTTTGAATAATATCCAACTCGCAATTTTACAATAATAATATGTTGCACGTGTATATTAAATATGTTTAAAAAAGACGAAAAATGCTGAAAAATCGTATCTTTAAACCCTATTTTATTTATTATTTTATTTGTTTCGAAAAATAAAGCACAATCATAAGATTTTAGGATTATTTAAATAAAAACCAAACAAATTTTAAGGATTTAATCTTTAAAATTTGTTTGGTTTTTATTCAAATCCTCACATTTTTATCAAACTTTTTACTTAGGACAATTTTGGTTTTAGCTACTTATGGCACTTTTCCATTTTGACTTAATTTTATTTTTACTTAAACCAAGTTCTTTAATTTTGTTTAATTCAATTTTCGTACTTATACTTTAGGATTATTTAAGCAAGAAAAGTTTTTTAAAAAAAAACTTATACTAGATTGTATCAGATTTTGTATATTTGTACAAATTTAGCATGCCAAATAAATCCGCATTATTTTGCGAATTTCTGAAAGTTTTATCTTAATACATTAGATGTGCAGCAACCGTGATATTTATTTCCCACACAAATAGTTAACTTATTGCCTCGTGTTTCATATCATATAATTTTTTGTTTCTTATTTATTCAGCCGTAATATTTGTGCATTATAGCTGCTTAATTGCTGCAGCTCAATAAAATGAAAAACCGCCTACAATTATTAAGGTATGAAATTAACGACTGACACTAATGGCTTCTATTGCACGATAAAAATAAGATCCGTTAAAAATTCAGCTCTGCGAGAGTTTCTTATTTTGGAAAATACCCACAATTTTGCAATATTCTATTTTAAAAATTGGGTGTAGGTAAAGATCTCCTATTCTCCTTATTTTCTGTAGTCTTGCACAATCTCATTTTAACCCTTGTATATATTTTTTATACAAATATTCAATGTTTTATATTTTGATTACCGAAAATTCATATTTTGATAGCGAATTAAGGTTATGAAAAATAACTTGCTTGTACCATATTTAACAATGTACTTCACACCAGGCTTTTAATTAATTTGTTAATATAGTTTTGATTTAGCAAATTAAAAATCAAATTAAACTAATATTTCAAAGTCATTTATGAAATAAAATTTAAAGAGTTTATAAGGCTATAGTTCTATATATTTTGTATTAAATTCTGATCGCTTCTTTGTATATTTAATATGAGTCACAATAAAATTATGTTAAACTTTAAACAGTATATAGAGAAAAAAAATCTGATAAAATTACCATACTATGTGGCAATTATATTTCTGGTAGAAAAAAACCCCCATAATTCTAGAAACAAAAACCGAAACATACGGTATTTAAACATTCGTTTGGTTATTTTCCCGCTTATGTAATAATGGTTTACTGGAAATTCTGGTTTTCAAAATTATAGTTCTCATTACCACATATTTTGTAAATAAATACAAAATTGAAAAATAAATGTAACCGAATAAATGGTTTTTAGGCTATTCTCTATGGTTTCATGATAAAATTACCAAATTTTATAATATAATATAAAACTATATTGTTAAGTTTACAAAAATCGTTACCAAAGCGTTTTTGTCAAAATTACTAATCTCATCGATGGTTCCACAGAGCCAGAAACACTGCAAATGTTTCTATATTCTGGTATTTTGTTTACTATACTTTTTTTTCAGAGCCGTGGTGGCTCAGGGGATAGAGCGCTCGCCTCCCAATGAGGTAACCCGGGTTCGATACCAGCGATAGCTGATCGATTCGAATTCCGCTACCAGCTCGCACAGACCACAGTGGTGACTTGAAATATCCTCAGTGGTAGATAGATCATGGGTTAGAGTCCCATTGTCGTCAGGCTAACCATGGGAGGCTCTCGTGGTCTTCCTCTTCATGTAACGCAAATGCGGGTTAGTTCCATCAAAAAGTCCTCCAAGAAAGGCAAATTTTTCCCTATGCTTGATCCAGGAGTTCCCTTGTCTTCTGGATTGGGTTCAAAATTGCAAGGCTTCGGAGTTGAACATTAGCAGTCGTAAACCCAAAAATTGGGTCGTCTGTTCAACTACGGTTATAATATTATGATTATAATATACTTTTTTCAATGTAAAATTTCTAAAGAAAAAAATATATATACCTTTGCCAATCAAACGATAAGTGTTGGTTCGTACGTATGTCAAATCATAGCTAAAGTTTCAAACTCTAACTACTCTATTCCCAGAAAAATTGTCTCTACGATGAAACATAATATCGGTATCGTAAACCAAATTATAATGCATATTTAATTGAGACATTTAATTGAGGCACGTTAAAGTTTAACCACAGTATTGCGCAATCAGGTTTAAGAAGGACTAATTAACACAATAATATGGTAAAACCTGGTGCATTATTAAGGTTGAGGCAAAATATGGCTCAATACGCTCCAAAATTTCGTAGTGTAGTTTAGCTTTCATTTTTACCACAAATGAAAAGCAGCAAAAACAAAATCAGGGCAAAGAGATTAATAAAGCATTTCTTAAAATGCCTCCTCCAATTGTTCGTATAATGCATGTCAATATATTTTTACAATCGACCAATTTCTGAGAAGTGCAATTCTACTTTTAAAATAAAATCGCATTTGCGATCTGTTTTTACTTCTTATTTTTAGGCAAACAATTGTTCTTGATAATTCTTAATGTGCTTCATAGCAAAATACCAATTAGTCTAAATAATAAAAAAACACCAATCTATTCATAAAAAAGATGAAAATATATGCAACAATTGTTTTTCATTAATATATGAGAAAGAACATTAAATGTAGGACATGAAAAACCCAACCACAACTTTAAATCGGATTAACTTTTCATGAAAGATATGAACAATACAGTATCAGTAAAAAAAAGATTTCTTTTTAATATATTATTCATATTATAAGCTGCATGTGCTCTAAAAGTTTAAATAGGTTTCATCACTTCTAAAAAATGTCGCGTTAAAATCCTAATATTTATTTCTGTACATTTTAAATACTTAGGTTCAAGATGAGAAAAATAAAGCATGGTACTGATAAGTAATTCAGGAATAATATTATCGTATCATAAGAGTATAGAAACGTACTAGCAATATTTATGGTGCCGTGTCAATTCGCGACGACAATTTATTGTGGCACAAATCCTCCTAGTGTCAATCCATCTTAGATACAATTCGCTGCGGCGACAATTCATCATTATCTCATTTAGTTGTTAATACTATTCATTGCTGTGTAATTCTTCAAGCCGACATCTTCGCTCGAGCGAATTCGTTGGGTTGACATTTTGTCACTAAAGGGTCTTTATAGAAATATTCCACAGTTTACTAAATTATCTCAGAAAAAACAAACATGTATAACAAATTTATTATACGTAATATATTCTACATGAATAACCGTAAAAAGCACATAAGATTATAAGCATTATTATTACAAGTATCTAAGAATAAAATAATAATTATTATAAGCAGTGTTATTATAAGCATATCAGCATTATTATTGTCATGCTCGCATCTACAAAACATAGTTAGAGTTTAAAATAAAATTTTTAATATGATGCTAATGCTTTGTTTATAATATACAATTACTGAGCTTCCGGTGGCTTGGGGGATAGAGTGGTTGTTTCCCAGTTAAGTGACCCAAGTTCGAATGCCAGGGGTAGCGGGTTGATACGAACTGAGCCCCTGGTCACCCGGACAATTCTGGCGCCAAAGATATTTAGTGGTTCACGGATCATGGGTTAGAATCCCCTGGCCTTCAGGTGAACCGTGGGAATTTTTAGTGCTTTACCTCTTCATATATAACGCAAATGCGAGTTAGTTTCGTCAAAAAAAAGTTCTCCACGAAGAAAAGTTTGTCCCAATGCTTGATCTAAGAGTTCTCTTGTTTGTCACAAATACAAAATAGTCGTAAATTCAGAATTGGGTCAGCTATTCAACCCTGGGTATAAAATAAAATAGAATAAAAACTTAAATGATTTTGTGTTTATGCAGTGACATACAGAGAAGAGGGTAAGGAGGGAAAGGGCCATAGACATTCTGTCATAAGGGGCATGCATTCGACGATTAAGGACACTAAATCTATTGCTACTATTTTTACACTGAAATTAAATTTTAAATAATGAAGTTCTAAATCATTAAAACTTGAAATATTCTCTATATTAACCCCTTCCTTATAGCTCCCGTGAAAATGACGGTGTGAGGTTTCCTCCTCTATATCTCGCTCCCGTGATATTTCCGGGCTGGAGTGTTCAGTAGCAACGCGCCAATAAGAATCAAGCTAATTCATTTCTTTTGCTCGGAAAACATTTTATTTCTCATTTTACACACCAGATGGCAGTACCAGAATATTTTTAAGGTAATTGTAGATAGTTGGTTAATTTTAAACTAGATGTCAGCACTAATCATTTTTCAAGGATAAAAAAATAGGCATTTTTAAGACCTTTTCCTTGAAAATTAACCGATCGTTAAGGAAAGATTTGAATATAATTTAACGGAAATATTAATTTTCAATGAAAGAACAGTTTCAACTTATATCTACAAAAATTATTTTGAAATAGGGAGCTAAATTTTTGTAATTGCATACATTTATAATGGCTTTCTTTTTTAGTGAAATTAGTTTTTAGTTGACCCTTTTCCGTGATTGCACTCCTTTTATCAGGGGTATCTAAGGTTGCGTTCCAATATTCGCACCGGTGACACTGGTTACACGAAAACGAACTAGTCACGTGATCTCAGTTCACACCGTAATTTAGGAACGATCGGTGCGGTTAGGTCAGTTCTGGTTGCCATTAGCAACCAGAAGCAGACGCTCTCCTCTTTCGGAATCTTTGAGAAAAATATATTAGTGATAACAAATTCATTTTTTGTTCTATTGTATTTATTTCTTGACCATTCTATTTTTGCATTACTTGTTAAAGAATATATATTTCTAGACTTGTAAAGCTGTTTCATATAATAAAGCAAAATATCATGATTAGTTTCAGTTTATCTTATTTATTTTTTAAGTTTAGTTGATAGAAAGTAAAACTTCTGTTTCTTATTGCATATTTTTCCTATTTAAATGTTTATTTTAAAATGCATCCATCATCTCAGTAAGTTTTATATTTAAATATTTAACAAAATTAAAGAGAAAAATAAAAATCTGCTTAGTACAATTTTTATTGTTTTTCTTTGAAATATTTTGGAAATCATATTTTTGAAAAATGAGTGAGTTATGATTTTTTAAATTAAAAAAATATATATATTTAGCTTGCTTTAAACTTCATTCTTCATGTAAATAGCGTAATTAATTGACTTTAAATATATAAAAAACTTACTTTTATAATGAATTTTCTCAAGAGAGCAACTTTATCTTAATATAATAAGATCTTTTAAAATGTAAATTTGATAGCATTTCAAATGCATGAGATGGCATCTTTGTAATGTCTCTCATTGTAAGCTTAAATGTCAATGACAAACAGTCAAAATAAGTTTAAAATTTGATTGCTAGAATTTAGAAAAATTAACACAGCTTCTATTATGATAGAGATGGTATATAGTGCAATGTTTATGAGCAAATTGACTTCAATTGTGTAATAAATATATTTTCATAGTGAAATTTTTCACGAAAGCTAATTTGTTTACATGAAGAAATTTTAAAGTGAAACTTCCTCAGTTCCTCTAACAGAAATTGAAAATAACCATGTGTTAGATAAGACTAAAAAGATCAAAATCCAGTTGTGAGATTTTTTTCTTAGCTGCAGTTTAAGCATTTTAAAAAAAAAAAAAAAGAAGTTAGGTAATTTTTATTAGTGAACATATTGTAAGATATTTTTATACTAGCCACCTTTGGCGAGAAGCTATGTCACCTTTCAAAATTATCTTGTACAATATATAAACTTTAACGGTAATCAAGTCGAATGCAGAGCACATCAGTATTTAAATATTTTAATACTTCAAACCCACCTCCAATCCTAACAGCATAATTAGTTTTAAAAAATATATTAACCAAATTTTTTTCACCTTTTAGCTGTTGCCCCAGTTGAAAGTACTTTGATCACAATTTTAACAAAATAGTTAACACAGAGGAAAAAATTAGATTATTGTATGGTAAAAGAAATCCCTCCTAATACTGGATAATAAAACCAAAATATATAGTATTTATATATTTCACTTCAATTTTCCCATTCACAAGATAACGATTTTCTGAAAATTCTGGTTTTCAAAATTACCCACACACAATTAATAAAAAATACTTAACTGAAAAGCGGGTTTAAGTGAATAAATTAATTTTAGGCCATGCTCCAAGGTATCATGAAAAAATTATTAAACTTTACCAAACTTAATTTCATATTATAAAACCATATTTTATTTATGGTGTTTATTTCTATAAAATTACAAGATGACTCTAAATAAATACTTAATGCATAACTAACTGTAAAGCTTAGTGCCAAATATTTTTATTAATTTACAAATAGCACATGGACAAACAAATTTGATTAATTACGAGGAGAGAAAAAAGGGCCATTCGGTTTAAAGTCTGAGCATCCACTGCCTGGTATGTGGAGGTGCTGCAAGTTTTTATATAGTTAACATTTCTGTATGAAAAGCTACTTGTTGAATTCTTTTTTTCAAATTTTTTTTTTATTTTACCAGTTATTTGAAATTCTATTTTAGCATTAATAGTATTAGCAATAGAAAGAAAATAGTTGTCAAGCCACTTTTCTTGAATTCTACTGTGAAGCACTTATGCTGTTTAAAATTTACTTTGAAACACTAAACAGTGTTGCTAATATATAGAGAAATACCATGGTGCCACATGGGAGAAATATTTATAAATAGATAACATACTTACCTGAAATGAGTTTGTGTTAAAAAGAGAGAAAGATATTATTATAATTTTGCTACAAGTGGGAGCTTTAGTATTCCATCACAACTATACAATTATAGTATTTAAGTAAAAAAAATGTTTTAACACAACAATATCATTTTATTGTAAAATATATATATAAAACTTAAATTTTTTAAAAAAATTAAGAAACAAAAATGTTGCAACAAAACAAGAAATGAACTAGTAATGATAAAGTTTAAAGCGTTTTTATTTGTTTACATTCAAAAATAAGAAATTCACTAATATTGTAATCTGCAGATATTGTTGTAATAAAAAATTTTCCATGTTGGACAGAAATATTTAAATTTGTAGTAATATAATTACACATAGTGACAGCAACCTTTGCCATCAAGTTTAAAATCGTTTCAGATAAACTTAACTATTGTTTGCAACTAGTGTGAAATAATGGTGTATACAAAGATGTTTCACATAAAGTTAAATCTCCCTGTCATAACTATTAAGTTGTATTTGTCAGAAATGTTTTAAATCAAACTTTTAAACTAAGTTCAAATATTAACCCGAAAGTTTAAGATGACACAAGCTAGTCAATAATTCACTTATTTCAGTCTTTTTTTAAAAAAATTTTGCCAAAAGTTAGATTTAGTAGTATAATTCAAAAAAAAAGTATACAAAACAACAGTTATTAATAAGTGTTTCAGAAATTTTCAAGTTAGTGTTATAAAAAATAAATATTTATATTACGTATAGATCAATAATCACGTAATAAATACCTTGAATTAAAAAATAATTATCATTAAGAAATAGAAATCTTGAAACAAAAAGTAATGAACTAATAAGAAATTTAAATAGAAGTCGATTTTTTTAAAATTTTAAACAGAATCAAAGCTTAAATTAAAAATTTACCAATAACATATAAAATCTTCATATTGTTCAAAATTATCATGTCATAATATAATACTAGAATGTTTATTATATTGTGATTTTCAGAATTTATTTTAGTTAACAATTATGAAAGAAATATAAATGTTAAAAACCTTTGGCATTAAAAGTCTAGTTCTAATAACACAGGCCAATGAACGACCTTAGTCGTTGGGCTCTATTTAAGATCCTTTTACAAAAACTAAACTTATATATAATATCATCTGTTATTAATCTAAGACATTGATTTGCACGTGTGCTGAAGGAGGTACAGATCAGGATAGATTTCCATATCATCACTACTATGTTGTGGTTATCAGAAATGATTTAATATTATAAAAAGAAATACATACAATACAAATTATAAGCATAATACATTGAAGGCCTAGTTTAACAACTTAGGTCAGTCCCTTTAATGAAACTCATATGATGTATAATATAGTAAAAACTAAAAGCATAATTTGTTATTAAGCTAGGATAATATTCATCGTTCCAGGTCTGATATGGAATATAGAAAGGATATAAGAAAAATTTATGACACAAAAGAAAAGTATTTAACAATCAAATATTGATTGGATTTGTTTATTTTAAAAACAATATACATTGGACAAAAATGTTTATGAATGCATATGAAGCAATAAATCTTTTACTGATTTTAAAGTTCTATCGCTATTACAAATTTAACAATGCTTTGGATAGTTGTTTGATTTACAAAACGATATGTTTATTGAAAATCACAAGTCAAAATTCTTTCGATGTGAATCTATCAAGTAAATCTAATCACCACACGTATCAAAATTCAGATGAATTCTTAGTCTTGAAAACAAAAACATACTAATATCAGAAATAAAACGTTTATGAATGATATCCATTGCTATAAACAGCATCAAGGCGATTCATCTACAGAATACATTTCCAATAATAATTATTATATTTCAACTTAATACAAGAAAATTTATTTTAAATGATAAAACAAGTTTTTATAACAAATTTATATTAAAATCCATTCAAAAATACAGCAAAATTATGACGATCTCAACAGCAGTATAATAAAGTTTGTAAACAAATAAGGGTAATGACGTCATGCGAACTGACCAAACCGACCAGAAACCTGGTGCACTTCGTGCGTAACTGGTGACACTGGTTTGAATATTGGAACGATCGGTGCAGTGCACTGGTGTAACTGGTTTTAATATTGGAACGGTCGGTGCGGCAAACCAGTGCAACCGGTTACACCGGTGCGAATATTGGAACGTGCCCTAAGTAGTATTTTGCCGCAATTTACTTCCGCACGCCACCGTGATTATGTAGTATCGTGTGACATGTGACAATGGTGTAGGGGTGCGGTGACGTATGACCCTTTGCGACAAATGAATAAAGGGGGTCAAAAATATTGAAAAAAAGTTTGGCATTTGATGTGGACAATGCCTAATAAATATTTTGGTTATCGATTATTAATTTTAAAATAAATTAATAATTCGATAGGAGATCTTGAGTACAACTTAGTTGATTGCTTAAAAAAAGGGGATACTACAGGAAAAAATTTAATTTAATTAGAGTATTGTTCCGACATGTCTCACAAACAACGAAAACTTCATGCGTCAAAAAGATTGCACGTGTCACTGCTTGAGCCACCCTTGAAAAGTCCCACTTACCTTGAAAAGTTGAAAATGTTGATTGTGGTTTCTTATTTTTTGACATTAATTAGAGAATTCCTTATTTCTTACATCTTCAAGAATGTTCCAAAGAATTGCTCACTAACATTAGCTCCAAAAAACAACTGTATTTGTTTTTTTTTTTATCATTTAAGACAATAGCAGGAAGTTTATATAATCTTGCGTCAAGTTACGTAAAGAAGTGAGAGATTGATTAGGTCTGCAGGTAAAGAAAGTGTGTGTAATCGTGGTTTTTGAAAGAGCAAAAAAAAACTTAGTTTTTTTTGTGTAACTATTCTATACAAATGTTTATTTTATATCAAACATTTATCCAACTTTTTTTATGATATCATTGTATGTAAGACACACTTACATTCAAGTAAACATTTTCTAAATATCATAAAAAAGACGTGAAAAAAATCATTAAAGTCAACCGAACACTAGTCAACAAACAAATTAAAAAAATATTTAAATATTCCTTTTTTTTGCTACATTATCCATGAATAATGATGACTACAATAGTTTTTGTATGCGTTTCCAATGCCCTTCAGTTATCATGCTTTAATTTGGCACAAAAGCGGTGATAAAAAACAAGAAAGCTCTTTTGCGCACTCTGTCCTTACATGGTTGATTTGATTTCGCGAATGGACAGGGGAGATTTTTATAAATTATAACTATGAATAAATTATTAAGAATAATGATCTCACAAAAATTACAGCGTTTATGGTTTTTTTAAAATAAATATTATAGCATTTGAAATGAATATTTCAGCCTCATGAATAAAAAATAAGAAATCTTAAGGTCATTTAACGAATTTTTATGATAGAGAAAAAAAACTCCAAGATTCAGAAAAAATAACGTTTGTTGAAATGGATCTGTGGTACTTAAACAATTGCCATGATTATGCCAGCCTGTTTAGCTACTCAGAACACTCGTTAATCGCTCTTAGCGTATAAACAAGGCTGTATTTCTAATGTGTATTAGCGTATTGAGGAATCAGCTTATTTGCTAATTCTTGGGGAATTAGAAAATACGCTAGTTCCTCAATTTGGTTACAATTATAGCTTGGCCTTTTATTTAAACATGGCAACTTCTAGAAAGAACCGTTTGCGTACACACTGTTAGTTCTTCAAGAATAGTAGCTGATGATGAACAAAAAATTTTTAAAAAATGTTTTATGTTTTTGACATTTGTTAAGAAATTAAGAGGCAGGGACCTTGGAAAACAAAGCAAAATTGCGATACTCTATGCTTGATACTCATATTAATGAACTTCAACACTCATGTAGATACTCCTGTACAGCTGCTTTGCGATTGGATATCTTCAAGTGACGTCATTATAGGTAAAACGTGTTATTTGTCGATTCAGAAACCAATCAGGTTCGACACAAACGCGTGACGTCACGTCACATTAATTCTGATTGAAGTCACATTGTTAGGCATAATCACTTCACTTCTTCTCCAATTCCTGAAATCGCAGCAAGCATACGATACTTCCTAACCCTACTCTTTCTGTGTAATATCTCTACTGCATTATTGATAGACATTGATAGACAATGCCATATTGCATTTTTGACTTTTTACGAGCTTTGGAAAGAATCAATGGTGAAAATGTCAGCCACTTTGAATAAGTTTTTGACTGAAATCTATCTTTTCATAAAAACCGACTCATCGTGAAATCATAGAACAGTGTGTAGTTACTACAACCTTAATACAATGTTACATTAAATCATGTGACGTTTAATTTAAACAACAATAAAAAAATAGTACAGAAATGTAGTTAAGTTTAAGAAGTACAATAATGTGCTCCAATTAAGCTCTAGATGAAGGTTGCAGCAAATATGATCGATATTTTGATTCAAGACGCACCAAACATTTTATAATTGAGTGAATGCAGTTGACGTCATTAGGTAAATCGTAGCATTTGTCGATTCAGAAGCACACAATTTGGTCGAAATAATAATGAATGTGACTGTTATTGATTGATTTTATAACCATCGTTGAACAGCAGACCGGATTTTCAGTTCACAACTGTCAATGTTCCACTCCGTTTCCTTGTAATTTTGAACCCAATTCAAGGGATCAGGAAACTCCTGGATCTATATATGAGACATTTGCTTACGTGGAGGACTTTTTGATGGAACAGCCGTATTTGCGTTACATAGAGAGGAAAACCTCCCATGGTTAGCCTGACAGCAAGGGGACTCTAACCCATAATTCGCTTGTCTCTGAGGATATTTTCGTCAGCATTGTGGTCGGTGCGAACGGGGTGCGGAATTCAAATCAACCTGCCATCGCCGAGATTCGATTCGAATCTGAATCATTTATTGGGAGACGCACACTATATTCTCTAAGCCACTACGGCTCCGTTATCAATTGATTCGTAGATGTCTACTTAATCAAATCAAATACACAAGACGATTTTAAAAGGTGGGTCTCTAGAAGGGTGGTCAAGCGCTGCGCATTGGATAAATCCAAGTGGTGTTTGTTCGAATATATTTATTTCGGAAAGCTTTTATTCTTCTATAATCGTTATTAAATTAATTTTGCTTGTTTTTCCAGATTATTGCTAAAGCGTAATTTAACCAATCAAAGGCATTTGGCATAAATGTACACGACGAAAAAATAATTCTGGTAACACTACCGTATAGTAAGGTAATGACATTTCCTATTAAAAAAATAATAATAATAAAAATAAATAAATAAATAAATAAAATTTAAAAAAAATTGGTTAATAAATCTATAATATATGGTATTTAATTTGTATTTTCATTTGCTAATTTTTCCATTCATATGATCACGGCTTACCGGAAAATCTGCTTTTCAAAATTACAGCTCTTATTACCACACATTTGGTAAAATATACGTAAATGAAATGTAAATTTAACCAAATAAATAGTTTTTATGCCATTCTCTATGTTATCAGTTGTCATGTTAAAATTACTTTTTTTAAATTACTAAATAATTAAAAATTACTAAATTAATTTTTTAATATTCTCATGGAACCAGAAACACGGTAAGTTTTTCTATATTCTGGTAGTTTTGACCATACTCTATTTTTCAGTGTAGTTTGCGTAAAAATTTATAAATCCCGAAAATGCTCGGAACGTATTTGAACTTGTCTTTAAAATAATTTACCCATGACATACAAAAATTTGCGTTTCCTCCATCTATAGCCTTAAAATTTAATGTAGATTAACAATATCTTATTTATCTTTGACCAAATTTAGAAGCGACATTTATTAATGATATTGTGAACTATTGTCAATTAAAAGGGATGTTTCGAAAAAAGCAATCACTTATAAAACTAAAATAATTTTTAAGCAAATTTTTATATATAATTTTTGATGAATTTTTTAAATAGCTTCTATATTTATTTCATTTTGTATTTTTGCAGTATCAATTAAAAATCAAAAACAAATTTTGCATTTCATGTAGAAACTTTCAACACAGTGTTGAATGATAATATATTATGATAGATAAAGATGAGCATTTATCAGTTTTTAAGTTAGTATTTTGATCGTGGGTGGATATTCAGACCTTGTGAGCATCAGCTTATACTTGACCTTACCGTTCTCATTAGTTTAAAAGCTATTGTTGGCAATCCTGAATAATGCAAATCATTCATTTTTGTCCTTGAATATCTATGTTTCAGAGCTAACGAAACAGTTTTGAACTTTTTTCATTGGCATTGCTTAGAATGAAGATCTGCAGATTGGTTACTCTGGTCATTTCTTCTGTTTTTGAAAATTATTTAATTTTAATAAATCCCAATTTTAAAAAAAACTGGTTTATGAGAGTAAAATCTGTTGCAGTTTTACTTAGATTATCACTTTAGGTGAATTAATAGAAATATTTAACTATTTGTAAATTAAAGATTTGTTTTCTTTGCGCAGTTAAAATCGAATGTTTAAGTTTTACTTAACCATTTCCTGATGTCTGCTTCAAGCAATATTTTATTTAATTTTATATTTTATAACCGTCGTTGAGCAGCCGACCCAATTTTTGGGTTTACGACTTCTATTGTTCAACTCCGTAACCTTGTAATTTTAATAACTCCTGGATCAAGTGAAATGAGAGAAATTTTGCTGGGAGAAATTTTGCCTTCGTGGAGGACTTTTTGATGGAACTAAACCGCATTTGTGTTACATGGAGAGGAAGACCACGAGAACCTCCTGACTGCAAAGTGACACTAACCCATGATCCGTCTACCACTGAGGATATTTCAAGTCGGCACTGTGTTTGGTGCAAGCAATATGCGAATTCGTATCGATCAGTCATCGCAGCTCTTCAAACAATATTTGTCAAGTTGAGGAAATAACCATCTTCGTTTGCTTTGGGATATGAATTTCGTCAAAAGCATTAGACTTCATACTTAATATCGAATAGCACATAATTTATTAAAATAAAAAAAACGTAATTTTGTATAGTACCATTGCACTATTAGAAGTACCATTGTAAAATATAAAGAAGTAATTTAAGTGTTTCAGATCTTTAACTAAGATTCATACCCTTCATACTAAGGAACATTTCCTTACAAGTGTGTCTCGTATAAAAGTGCAACCGGTTGTAATATCAGATTAAAATATTTGAGAAGATTCAGAATGCACTAAAATAACATAAAATTAGAAAAGAAATTTCGTCGAACATTTGAGAAATCATCTTTCGTCAAAATGTGAGTGTTTTAGGGAAGAAATTAGTGTAAAAAATAATGAAATAAAGTTCAAGGATTGTTGTAAAGGTTGAAAATGAGAATTGTATTACTGAGAATGTTGAGTTGAAGATTACTAATTAAAAAAATAAAAAATGATAAGCAAATGCGTAAAAAAAATTTACCAAATTATCTTTGAATAGTTTTGTAATTGTGTAAAAATAAGTATTACTCATTTATATAATTTAAAATATAAAACAAAGTACTCAATAAGTAAAATATATTATTAATACAAAAATATAAGCGTAATTTCACCACGTTTTATTCACTAAATTGGTTGAGATCTTAGTTTATAGATTGTGGCTAATCTATAATTTGTGAAATTCAATAATTATTAATTAACTGTGATCAAATTCACCGAAATTAAAGATATGTAATGGTTTAGTATTACCACAGAAAATACGGGTTTGTGTCTTATTTTTTAATTTAAAACATCGTCTTCTTTGATTATTTAGTTTATTTAAAGTGATTATTACGTTATAAAATTATGGTATTTTGGAAGCATCATCCGTAATATCCATTTTTGAGTAAAATTTATTTTTATCACAAAATATTATACCGTGAATTTTACAGTAATATTGATTTAATTAGAGTGATCCAGAGCATTTATGATAAGTATTACTGTAAAAACTACGGTATAACAGATTTTTTACTATCATGTTCCGGTAAAAATGGATTTTACGGCGAAAAGTACCGCCACTCTGTGTGTCGGTACTTTTTATCGTGATTTGCAATTTTTTACACAGTACCCTTTGAATTTAAGTAAAATAAAGTTAAAACTCGATCAGTAAAATAAAAAATTCCAATTTAATTTGCGAAGTCGTTTCCCTTTTTTTATTTTGCACACTCTATAAACAAAATAATGTAAATGAAAATAGGTCAACCATGTGTTAAAAATTTACATAAAACCATCCATTAAAATAGGGAAGAGGCATTATTTAGAATATGTTTTTAAAACGAAGAAGAAAAAACATTAATGCAATGTGAAGCAAGTTGCAAGGCTATATCTTAAAATTAAACTATATAAGTCTCTAAGTCTAAGAGACGGATAATTTCAGGATTTAATACTTAATCAGATTGAATAAATAGTATCTGTTTCAATAATGCAGTCTCGTTTCCTCTTTCCACGTGATATTAAAAAATAAATTTAATCTAACGGCCTTTTATTACTCAAGCCTTGCTGCTAAACTGGTGTTTGGTTTTTACCATTATTCAGTTACTCACGTGATTTATTTTTCATTTAGTTTAACCTTTATGACAGAATATGAAAATAAGGCGTCTGAATCATCAGACGCCGGCAAAAGCCGGTCCTTTAGTTCAGAAATATCAGCTTTTGATAAAAGCCGTTATTCTGATCTTAATTCCCAAACCGGAACATATTATAACTTCAAGGATTTCGCTATGCGGCGAATACCTTATTAAATAACTCGTTATTTCGTCCTTGGTGTCATTTCATCGAGAAAACCAAAGTATCCTTTTTTATTTTTTTAAGATAAATGCCGTATAAAAAATTTGCCTAACTTAATGCTTTTTTAAAACAAAGACTTTAAAAACGTTCATTTGCTAATACGAAATTTAGAAAATCATATTTTATGAAGTGATAGATGGTTTTAAAACATCACCTAAAAATCTCTTTTTTTTCAATTTTATATTCATGTTTGCCATTGGTATTTGTTGAAATTTTCAAAAAAATATGTATAAAATAAGTACTATCTAATGATTTACATATCAGGCAGTGTGCAATAAAATCTAAAAAATATAAAAGGAATGTTGAGATAATTGTGAAAAAAGTTTTGCTTTCACCAAGTAGCAACAAGTTTAAATGCAATTTTACTTTTTTTTAAAAAATAACGTGAGAATATAATCGGAAGCTGAAAGAAATCAGGTTAAATTATGCAAATTTCAGGACAAACTATAGCGTAACATGCAAAGAATAAGGTGCGAGATTTTAAAGAAACAAATTTTTTTAAAGTATGAAATTTTAAGTGAGAAATATTAGGGGGACAGGAAAGTAATGTCGTCTGGTGCATTTGATATTTGTTATAAAGATTTATTTTTAATCCATAATGTAATTACCATCGCTAGCAATAACCTTTCAATGCTGAATCGAAAAAAATAAATTCGTTTTTAAGACTAACAAATTTTTAATGCACCGAAACGACATTACTTTCCTGTCCCCCTAATAGTATCCGTGACTTTAAAAAAGATCCTCTTAAACTACATTCACCAACGTGTTGTTTATTATAGTTTTGCAGCTTATTATAGTTGCTTATTTTATAACTGTTCGACTGATGTCGTTCAAATTTTGTATTTTTCCATTAAAAATTACATTCTTTAAAATGATATAAAAATTTGTATGTCTTACCATTCAAAATTTATTAACTATTATTAAATAAACTAATAAAAAGTAATAAATATTTATAATTTTTTTTGTATGGTATAATCTTTGGACAAACGAATTTTATACAATGTTGTTTGTGTTGTTTGCAAACACAAGCTCTTTATTCAAATGTCATAACATGACCTTTAAATCCAATTAAAAAGAATTATTCTCGGTCATAAATATCAACATTCACTATATCCGCTTCTAAGTTTAAAAAAATATATGTTAGTTTTTTTTCTCGAGCAGGCCGGTTTAAAATGAAACATTGTGTCCTTACGCAAGAAAAACAAATATTGGTTTTAAGATTGAGGCCACAGTCAGATAATGCTATTAAGTGTAATTAACACAACAACGCTCTTGAATAGAGAAAAGGTGACATCGATTTTTTAAACTTATTTTTTCTCATTCACCCTCAGATAATTGCTTTTTAAAAACAATTGAATAAAAATTTTCTATAACTCCCATTTAGAAATTTAAAGTTCATTCTTCAATTTCAATCATAATAAAGTTCATTTTTCAATTTCAATTATAATAAAGATCACTTTTCAATTTCAAAAAAGTTCAATTTTTAATACACAGCATTGATAATGTAAGATTATTTACCATATCTTTAATTTTTACACTAGTTTTTTTTATTGAATATTCAATGTTAAAGAATAAAAAAAAAATTTAGGAATGAAAACTTTCTATCTGAAATCTAATGATATTTATTCATGATTTGGCTGAATATTTACTAAATTATAATTATATATTGGATATAATAATGTTACAAAACCTTAGAAAACTTGGTTAAGTGCTAAACTATAGTATCAGTTGCTTAAACAATGATATTGTACAAATTTACCGAAACCTTAAAGTGGTTCTTATTCTTATTTTGTCTTATGGTTCAATTAATTGTTTCAACTGGGCATCCTATTAAAGTTACTGAAAATTTAAATAATAATTGAACATGTACCAATTCAAACCGAACCTCCTATTGGCTCAATTAATTGCTTCAACTGCGTATCCTATTAAAGTTGCTGAAAATGTGCATAATAGTTGAAAATGTACTAAATTTTTAACAGTGTATAGGTAAAATTATAAAGACTTCGTAATTCGCAATAGTTTTTCAAAATATAAATTACCAAATAACAACTTTAATACTTAATTCAAGATAGCTACACATTTATACAACTAATATCAGTATATTGGTTAGTGCCAATTAGTACATCAATATATTTTTTCAACAATTAAATGTTTTATTGCATTAAAATATAATGTAAATACTTGTTTAATTGAAATTTTTTTTTCATGTTCTTACAGTAGTAATACTTATGAACTAATATGGAAAAAAAATTTCTCATTGTAAAGACGCAAAATTGCACCATTTTTTTTTTTAACGAAACACTTTGGAATCTCATTAAGATACTTTAAATTTTACTGTTAATGTCTCATAAAGTAAATAGCTATTTTTAAATCTGAGGTCAATGCATCCAATAAAGACAACCGCAGTTTCATTTCAATTATAAAAATTCTTGAAAAAAAAAATAATTGAAAACTGAATCGTTATTTTAATGAACGCAAATCAAATGAAAAATTTTTGTTTATTTATTTTTTTACATAATTATTAAACGAAAAACATGAATTATTTGTTTTCTCATTCGTTAAATATTTTAATTTTATTTTTTACGTGAATGCAGCAAACTTATTTACTATAATTTCAAATGTGTTAATACTATTTATACTATGAGAAAAACTTATTAACTGTTACTATTTATTTTACAGCAATTATCACCTATTTTAAATTATCCTGACATATTTATATATAAAATTCATTAATCATATTGATGAATGTTTTTTTTATTACCGATAAAATGTCTTAATTAAATTGTCTTGTTATTTCCTTTGAAATGCCGAACTTCCCTTTTTTTGAAGCATTTCATTCCTGTTATGTTATTCATCAAACTATTTTTGTTACTAGCGGAGATAACTACTATTCGTGGGAAATAAAAACTGCTGTAAAACACTTTCCCATTATACAATTATATTCAAAATTTAATCTTAGACAAATAATTACAATGCATTGGAATTGACAGAAATAATAAACTTGAAACCTTCCCTAAAAAAGGTTTTTATTTTGACATAAAACGGCAAAAGCAATAATTTTATTCGTTTGACAAATATTAATTTCAACTTTAAATGGATATCAATTTTGAAAGAGTTTGTGACAGTGAATTATGAACCATTAATAACATAAGCAAGCATATTCAGATTTCTGTTTATAGTGTGTTTCCTTCAATAATTTATGAATATATGTTGTCTGCGGTCGAGATCTTAAAAAGAATCCTAATAGGGTCATGGTATCAATCATTTTTAGAAAAACATAGGTGCCACGACCACGAGATACTCTAATAACTTTTTTATCAGACTTAGTTTATAGTACAATTTTATCAGCTTAAATAGATTACACAATGCATTTCCGTTTGTTACAGCTTAGCCGATTTAGGCTCTTGAACCACGTGACGCTCTAGTGTCACCTTAATGTCACTCATCGATTCTGTATTTGAAAAGGTTTAAATTATTTATGGTTTAAAGTCCCCAGGTTACTTTATAAACTAATTTTAAATGTTGATAACTTATAATTATAAAACGCAATTTGATTTACAATGAAATTATTTTTCCACCAATCCTGGAAATAAATAACAAACCAAACTACTTTCAATACAAGGTTTTAAAGAAACATTTTACTCCTAACTCTATTGTCGTTTTAATTTTTTAAAAAAATGTTCACCTTGTTGCCATTCGGAAATCATAATTTTATTGATATCATTAATGTTACTATCTTTATAAAAGATATAGCTTTATAATATCATAAACTTTCACTTCGTCAACTGCGATTTTTCTGAAAAAATCCATAATAACTGTCCCAATTTCCAAGGAAAAAAGAGCCATTAAGTTCAAGTCATCATCTTCTTCTTCTTCTTAGTGAGTCAACAACAGTTTTGAAAGTAAAAAAGCGGATGCATCATCAAGATTTAACGATCTCCGTTTAATGGAAAGGTGATTAAGGCGTTCGCGAAAGCAATGATTTTTTCCGAAAAACTGTCGTCATCCTAAAGTAACCATTTAATAAGTAAATATCTAATGTATAGTTCCTCTAAAGAGATTGCTCTACATCTTCAATAAATTTTTATCAACTGATCGCATTTTCATTAACTAATGAACAATTTCTTGAATTTAAGGAGAGCTTATATCTACAGAACATAATTTATTTATTAACATAATATTTTTCAGACTCTCTTGAGCACAATAGTTGATAAACCAAACTTCTTACAATCGGAGGTTAAAAGGTACTTTTTACTCTGAAACTCTATAGTCGTTGTCACTTAGAAGAAATGTTCACCTTGGTGCCATTCAGAAATCGTAATTTTATTAACATCATTATTGTTACTTTCATTACAAAAAAAAACATCTTATAAGTACCATAAAAATACTCCGGCTATGTTGAATCAGCTTTCGCTACGACAATCACATCTCATTCATGATTTTTCTGAAAAGACTATAATCGCTGTCCTAGTTTCCAAGGAAAAGTGAGCCATTAAGTTCAAGTCATCGTCTTCTTCTTAGTGAGTCAATAATAGCTTTGAAAGTAAAAAGCGGATATATCATCAAGATTTAACGATCTTTGTTTGACATACAATGATGACATTCGAAAAGGTGGTTATGGCGTTCATGAAAGCAAGGATTTTTTTTAAAGAATCGACTTCATCTTAGAGACGAAATTAAATGCGCAAAATATATAATGTATACTGCACCAAAGAGAAAGCTTAACATCCTTATTAACTTTCGATCCAATGATCATTTACTAATGTTCGTTATTTGAAGGAGTCAACTAAGATAAGCTAATCAAATAATGCTACTTTATAAAGTTGCAAAATCGAACTTTCAACGAATAACCTAGTTCAAGAATTGGGGTTTGATCCCCAATGACGGCTTGAAGCCTAACCAATTTCAGATTGATCCACAGCACTATAACGATGTTGGTTACAAAACTGTGGAGACTTAACCCTCATGAGTCATGACCTGGCCTACAACGGACGGTTGTGCAAGTGCAAAAAAAAAAATCTCTCCATCTAAAAGCGATTTCTTATTTAATTATTTACTATTTAATTTAAAATTTATTGAACAAGTTTTAAAGTATAAGGTATACAAACCTCTTTATCGCATTTAACAAAGTAATATTTTAAATAGATAGACTATAAAATATGAAACACAGAAAACATATGAAATATCTCAAGAAATCCAGTTAAGTACTCCGTGCAAAACACGCAAAATCGTTTTTTTTTTTACTACCAAACAGTTTAAAAACCCACTAGTTCCACATATTTAAATCTATTGTTCCGCATAACAATATTGATTTATTTTCAAAAAATTAACAACTTATACAAATGCACATTAACATTAGATTTGAAAGACAAGCAAGAAAAATATTTTTTAAAGAATTAACAACAAATAAAAAAGTCACATTAACATTAGATTTAAGAAGAAATAAAATAAGCAAAAAAAAAATTATTTCTATAATGCGAACTTTTTTAATGTCTAGTATCAATATTGTCATGCAGAACTATAGTTTTAAATTGGTAAAATTATAGGTTTTTAAGTTATTCGATTAATAAAAAGAATAGACGAAAAAGTTAGATAAAACGACTTTTTTGACCTTGATTTTTAAACAATACCATAATTCTAAAATACTCATTCGGGGTAGAAATTTATGATCTTTATTTTATTTCCTTTTTTTTTGTACAAAAATTTAGTTTCTTTAGTTTAGTTTTTTTTTCAGTAATTTTAAAAAATGGGAAAAAAATTGATGTTTTGAGGGTTTGTTCGAAGCTCACTACACCTTAGCTGTATAATAACTTGGGCCCTCATTGGATCAATAATCACGAATTTTGGCTCAATAATGGTTCAAAAAGCCGATGTGAGCCCTACATAGAATTGTCCGATTCATCCAATATTTTATAATCATTATTCAACCAATAAAAGCCCTATACAGGCCGATATTGGCACTGCATAGGACCAATATTTAGACATCCCAATATTGGTGCCTCGGAGCATGTTCATATAGGACTCAAATTGAGTCAATTTTGAGCCCAACTGGAGTAAAGTTATAATTGTTGCTAGGGTAGGTTAAGAGAAACAAACTCACAATCACCTTTTTTAAATGTTAACTTAGCGATTAAAACATTTGTAAGAGATTTCCCTTTCCAGCCGCGAGCCTTTATTGAGTTAAATGTACAGGACTTTAAGTTGTTAGGCTTAAGTCACTAAAAAAGAAGATTAGGAATTCTTGGTATAGCCCCTAAAAATTGCAATTGCTGCATTTTATATAAGATCTGAGTTTTTAAGAAAATTTAAATCCCGTTAATGCTGGAAATACTGCTCCTAAGTTAAACTTTATACCAAAATCAAATTTAAGTAAATGAGTGAATTTATTCAAATTTTAAATTACAGAAAAATCTTTATAAACTTGAAAAAATAATTATATGTTTACAAATAAAAATATGTTTTAACTTCCAACGTCTCGAGCATACTCAACGCATTTAATTTTTGTTGATTAATTTATTCAATATAATCCTTCTTACTTCACTGACTCTAAAAAGCAGCTCAAAAACAAAAACTCTTTTAAATTGATGTGAAAGAGAAATAGAACAAAAGCTAACGGAAGCGAGTTCATCTTCCAACTTTCCAAAGAATCCACTTTTCTTTTCTCTTTATTCTCAGCTTCAGCATTCCGTTATCGTAAACATCACTTGGATTGCAAGTCAAGTTACTCGAGACAGCGGGGCAGACAGCGTGTCGACTGGAATCGAAAAAGGCAGCTATAAATTGCAAATATGACTCGGATTCCCTTCATTCTCGATGCAATGAGAGTTTCATGTATAACCCGGAGTACCGTTTGTTCTCTGCTTTCGATTGTAGAGATTGTGAAGTTTCATCACATATGGCGAGTTTAAATCAAGACTGTCGATAATTTTTACACGAAGTGCCACGGCATGATGAAAAATAATTATGCTTGACCCCTTTGAAGAATTTTTTTTTTCCAAATTTTTAACGAAATCCTTTAATTTTTAAATGGAAAAAGAACACGAAAAAGTAAAAAAAAAAATTATTTATTTATTAAAAAAACAGAATTGGAGAAAGAATAATATAATAAATAAAACAATAGTTCAGACTTAGGTTTTATCATTCTGTGAAAAATCCAGAATAGGATAAATTTACAGTGTTTCTGGCTCTATGGGAACAGCAAAAATTTCGGAGTTTTTACCGAACTGCTTTGGTCGTTATTTTGATGAAATTAACAATAAAAATAAAGTTTTATAACATGTGATAACACAAGGCTGCGAAATTGAACTTTTTGAAAAATACAGGAGAAGTTATTGTTGATTTATATGTTATTTGATGTGCTAATTTCGAAAATGACATTCATTTTCCCCAATCACATCAGGATTTTTTATAAAATCGATATTAATGTTTTTACTAAAATCCTATTTGGAAAGGAATTATTTCAAATAATTTTGCATGTACTATCCGGTAACTGTTCTCTTCATTCATTTTGATCTATGTAAAATTTAATCTTGTGAAAGAAAATTGATTTTTGAGCTATCAACTAATTTTTTCTAGGTTAAAATGAATAAAAAATATTGTTACTAGACAGCAGAAGTCACCTCTGGTCAAGAGAAAAACAATAAGTTCTTTGTGTTCAAACTTTTTACATCAGTTTCTAAAAGAAAATCACCAACATACCATTTTAATTTGTTTTTATTGAGATAACTTACTTTTAATTGACGATTAACCAAGAATAACAAATATTGTGTATGTGTATATGAAAGTTTGAAACAAAAAACAAAACAAGCAAAAAAACAAAAGAGAAAAGTTTCTATTTAAGTATATACTCGTTTTCCTCGGAAACTTATTTTTGATGATCTTCTTTCATGCTTAATCTCAGGTTTATCCCGAACTATCATCCAACAGTAGTCATCGAACATGTTCTTGTCCCATCTTCCTTGATATTTGCGCTAAATATCTCTGATATTTTGGTGGAACCTTTCCCCTTGTTCTTCGCTAACTGCTCCTAAATTTTCAGGGAAAAAGTCCACATGTGAGTGAAGGAAATGCATTTTTACACTCATGGAGCAACCCAACGTTTTAAATTTGTCCAGCGTTTTCATTACAATTTCCTTATAATCAGGATCCTTGTAATTACCCAGAAATTTACTGACGACATCTTTGAAAGCAACCCAAGCTTCTTTTTCCGTTTCTGTCATGTTAGTCTCAAATTCTTTATCTTTTATGAGTTTGTGGATATTTGGACCAACAAATAATTCTTCTTTCAACTTAGTTTGGGATAAACCTGGAAACATTTTGCACAGGTATTTGAAAAAACCATCTTTTGAACAGCCTTGACAGACTGTTTCATTACACCTAATTTTATATGTAGCGGAGGTAACAATATTTTTTTCGGATCAACTAAGCTGTTTCGAATAACGTTCTTGGTGCCTAGGTCAAGATTTTGTCTTTTTGGCCATTCTTTTTTGACCCAATGTTGAGTCTTGTCACGGCTGTCCCACTCACAAATGAAACATGGATACTTTATAAATCCCCCTTGTTAACCAAGAAGCATGGAGATAACTTTCAAATCACCGCAAATGGTCCAACTGTGGTCGATATATTTTATTTTGTTCAGGACGAGAGCCAGGTTTAGATATTAGTCCTTGATTTTTTTGGTTATACCCACGAACATGGCAGGAACAAAAATAACAATCATCAAAGTGGTTTTGGGGCTCTCTCCTCGTCATAGGAATTCCAAATCGTAAAGCAGTCTTCTTTCCTTGATGCCATAAGCGTAGATCATTAAGACACTGCACACAAACTTTATGAGGTGCCCAAGATTTGTCCTGATCTCCGAGTTTCATTTCAAAATATGCGAGATAAAGTTGTCTTACATAGTCTGTAATGCTCCTCATGCGATTTTTAACTACACTATATTCCCCGCTTGTATAACAAAAGTCATCTGGGAAATTTTCACAATGTCTTGAACTCAAAGCCATGTTTCACGAAACGCACAGAAAAAAGCAAACTTTAAAATGACTCCCCATAATGCTTGCTAGTGTTTCTGAGAGGTCAGCGGACCTAGATAAGGATTCTCGCGACGCCATTGGTGGAGAGAGATTGTTACAGAGAGAGGGACGGTGACAGGAAGTAGTGATAGAGGGGTACTTTTGTAGATTTGACCAAAGTAGAATGCTGGTCAGTTAAGAAGGGAAGAAATTCAAAAATGAAATTTTTTTTATGATAAATGTTCATAAAAATTCCAGTGAAATTGAATTTTTCTAAAAAACGTGACGTGATGGACATTTTTCATTATTATTTTCCATTTCGGCCCCAAAAAATACATTAAGTTCAGCTATCAGACCCCTTGTATTTTTTTCATCGCAGGCCTGTGTAATAGAGTATTATAACATTCGATAAAATTTCGATGAAATTTCATCGTGATACCCTAGCATGGTATAAAAACAATTTATTCAGTTTAATTTACATTCCAGTTTTGCATTTTTTACGAAATGCGTGTTAAAAGGAACTTTAAATTTTAAAACCAAACTTTCCGGTAAACCAATATCATATGAACGAAAAAAATGTCAAATGAGTGGTCTGAATACCGTATACTTTGATCTTATTACCAGAACTATGTTTTTTTTATTTATTTATTTACCAGAAATGCCATTGTCATTCGGTGAGGTAATTTTACCAGAATTTATTTTCCGTGCGTTATAAACATTTTTAAAAGTTCAGTCAATTAGGTTAAGTATAAAACAAAAACGAACAGCTAAATCAATAATTATTATTTAGTTTGTAAGTAACTAAAAGGTGATTGATTCTGTATAGCATATTTATCGTATAATTATATCAAAAGACCTATATTCTCTATTTTTATTCCAAATTGAATATAACAAATAACTACTGTGATTAAGATAATATTAAGAATATAGCTCTATCTGAAATATGCAAAAAGAGTTCTCAAATCAATATTAATATTCTTAACTTAGTAATTATAATATAAAAGAATATATGTTCTTCGCTTTTCTAATTATTCTTACAATACCAATTCAACAAATCAAATACCAATTATTTTTGAGCAATTAAAGAACGTGTGTAATTAATGAAAGCAATTAAATGGATTATGTTGAATGTTTGTTTGGGTATATCATATGAAATATTTGGGTTTATATCGTATTTATATTTTCATGGTTTCATGTTATAAGATAATATTTCCAATAACAATATATAAGGAAAGCCCTACTTTTTGAAAGAATAATCGTGAATGAAGAGTTGTATTATCACACATATTTAAATCTCAGTAAGTCAAATATCTATGTTGTAAAAGTGAGTGAGTAAGCGAAAGTTAACTATCATATAATTTTTTGATTTACTCAGTTGAAAAAAAAGGAAAGCAAAATTATTAAATTATGACATAACATTCAAATATATTTAAGTCAGCACATTTTCTTCAATAATTTATTTAACAAATAGCGACAAATTATTAATTGTTAGATGAGTAATTTTTGGTGAAAAAAGTAAAATTATAAACATTTGATGATCAATTTTTCATATATTAGAATTGCTAAGGAAACAAACTCTTTTGTCCCTCATTCCGTAATTGAAAAATTCTTACATTTTTACATCAGAATTATTTACTTTCTTAACATTATGATTATTGTCGCAAAGATGTTTGTGCAGCAATTAACCATTTAGGACTGTAAATAAATCGATCTCATTCTACGCTGGATATTCTTAACAAGTTGAGCGATGCAATAAGTAATATTTGAATCACAAAGCATTTTCTTTTCTCAACTAATGATAATTATATAAATTCGACATGTTAAAAACAAAATCTTTAAAAAACAATGGCAGCCAGCATTTATTTTTTAAAACAAAAAGTACCTTGTACCTTGTATTATCAATTTTACTACCGAAAGCTTGATTAAAACAGAAATATAACATTAATAATGATCGAAACTCTTAAAACAAAAAGTCGTGTGTAATTCATCCTACTTGGCCGTCTAAAAATATAAAATTAATAAATAAACTTTTGAAAGTTTAAACGTAAACTACATTTAAAAAAATTAGTTTATCATTTAACATTCCAAATTAGTTTTATCTCCTGTACAAAATTTAATAATGATAATTATTTTTTAATGATTTTAACCTTTATATTAGGCTTTAACAACTATTATAAAATATATATTACACGTTACTGGCATTTTTTAAGAACAAAATTAGAGGCAGAATAGCCTTTATTTAAATCTATAATCCTTTCCTTCACTTTTATTCATTAAGGGTAGATCATCTTTCTAAACGTGGTCAAACATTTGTGTAACATTGTGTTTGTCGAGTGCATCAAATTTACTTTTTTTACCAGTTCAAACTGGTTTTCTTTATAAGTCGATTGTTGATTTCTTAATTAGCCAAAGAAACTTAATTAAAAAACTGTTTGTCCTCTAAACAAGTAGAGAATTGACATCTTAAAGGTTAAATAATTGAAGAAAAATTGGTCAAAACATGAAACCTAAAATTCTGCAATAATTTTCTTCTCAGAGCAGTATATTAATTTTCTTGCTGCTGATAGTTATTTCTAATCTTTTCAAAGAAACAAATCAATGAAGAACATCAATATCATCAGGTTGATGGGAAACTTCCCATTTTCACTTACTAAGTGGACGACGTTCAAGTCCAATTTAGCATAGTACATTGCTAATAACATATCAAACATCAAAACGAGCATTAAGCATTTTTCATTCTACAACCTTCATCTGCATTTAATTCATCTGCAGTTTCAAGGTCTTTTTTTATTTAAAAGAGGAATTTTTCCTTGTGTGGATAGCACTTTAAAACTATTACTTCAAACTATTTCAAAACCACCCAATTTCTTTCTGTAATCACGAAAATTACGTTACATTTCTCATACATCAGAGCCAAAGGGCTCTCTACTAGAAATATAGTACGACAAGCTTTATTTTCTTTTTTAAGGAGGTTCTTGTAGGCTTCCATTGTTCCTAACAAATGTACGCTTTTGTTTCGTTTTTCCTTATCGTCTCACATTTTGAGAGCACTTATGAAGCACATCATTCTTTAGTCTTATAGTTGCATTGCAATTTTAACGCTTTATTTCTATGCATGTTTCCTAGAATTATTGTATATACTTTAGTCTTGATGTATTGAAGCTATCATTTTGCTTCGTTAATTCATCACATTGCAAAACAGTTTAACGCTCTTTTTTTAGGAAAAAGCTCCTTAATGCTGATGTAGTATTTCGTTGATATAAATTGTTTCACTTATATTAGTAAAATAACTTTTTTACTCTGATGTGTATGACTACTTTTTACTATTTATTATACCTTAATAACAACCTACGATTCTTACCATTAATCTTACCAAACTAAAATCGAAAATATGTTTCTTAAATAAAAGTTATTTAGTACATAATTTGAGTGTGTTTGTAAGTTATATTTGTTAAAGGCCCTCAAAAGGCTCAACTTTTTAGTTTATGCAACTTGGCTTGGTTAGAAGATTTTTTTTGAAAAATAAACGTTAAGCTTGTAAATTTTTAAATAATTAATTCGTTCTTAAACTGTACAAACTTAATTACGAGCTTCTAAGTATTTAATAATTATCTTGTTTTAAGGAAGGAAGCAATTAATAAAATAGGTGAAATGAATTTATACGAATAGTACGATATATAGTACTATTCCTATAATGTTCGCATAAATTCATATTCGTATACGATATACAGTAATGAGTATAATATTTATCTTGACGCAGTAGGTTCGAATATTTTTTTGTTGTTGCTAATAAATGTACGCTTTTATTTCGCGCTTCCTTATGATCTTACATTTAGAAATTAGAATATATTATTGCTTATGAAACACATCTGTCCTTATAGTTGTGTTATTTTAATGCTTTATTGCTATGCATGTTACAAGAGCCATTGTATAAACTTTAGTCTTGATTTATTGAAGTTTTTATCCAAGCAAATACATCACTTATCCTTTTACTTTGTTAATTCATCACATTACAAAATAGTTTAGCACTCTTTTTTCAAAGAAAAAATTCAATAATGCTGCTTTAGTATTTCTTTGATTTAAATTGTTTCACAAATGTTAGCATAATAATTTTTTTACTTTGATATGTATAACCACTTTTACTATTTATTATAACTTAATAATAGCCTACGATTCTGACTATTAGTGCAGGCATTTAATCTTTCCATACAAAAATCAAGTACGTTAAGTCAAAGATATTAAAATAAGTCATTTGAGTGTTCTTAAATTAGATTTGTTAAAGAACCTTAAACTGCTCATTTTTGAGTTCATACAGTTTGACTTGATTGGAAGATTTTATGAAAAATAAATGTTAAGCTTGTATAATTTTTAATAATTAATTTGCTCTCAAAATTTTCAAACTTATTTACGGGCTTTTCAGTATTTGATAATTTTCCTGTTTTAAAGAAGACAATAGGATGAATAAATTTTTACACATAGTACGAAAAGTACGACAAGCATAATATTCTTTTTGACGGACGTGTTATGCATGTTTTTACTGTTTCTAATAAATGTAAGCTTTTATTTCGCGTTACTTTATCCTCTGACATTTAGAGAATGAAATGTATCATTGCTTATGAAGCACGTCAATCATTAGTCTTATAGTTGTGTTATAACTTTAATGCTTCAATTCTATGTATGTTACATTGTATTTTATTTGCTCTTGATGTTTTGAAGTTTTTCTCCAAATAATTACATCCTTTATCCTTTTGCTTTGTTACTTCATCTCATCACAAAATAGATTAACTCTCTTTTTAAGGAAAAATGTCCATAAAGGTGTAGTATTTTGTTGATCTAAAATGTTTCATTTATGTAAGAATAATAACTTTTCTATTTAGAAATGTATGGCTATTTTTTTAACATTTTTAGTATTTATTATTCCTTAATAACAATCAAGGATTTTGTCCATTAGCGTTGGAATTTATTATTTGCATAAAATCATAAATACATTGATAAATCAAAGGTATTTAAATAACTATTTAACTTTGATTAGTTTTGTAAACTGAATATGTTAAAAACTCTCCAAACAACTTTTGAGTTTGTGCAGTTGATTCAATGAAAAATAAATGCTAAGCTTGAAAAATTTTAAATAATTAAATACTTAGGGACTTCTTATACAAATAATTATGAGCTCATTACGAATTGATAATTTTCCTTTTATAAAGAAGGAAACATCCAAATAAATTAAGATGAACAAATATTACGGTACATATGATAAAACCATCTTTAAATCTGCATGTTTAATAAGAAAATATTACCTCTCAATTAGCAATATTAATTAATATTTTCTAAATTGTTCATTATTTATTAATTTTTATTAAATATTTTTCACCATTCCTTTTAAACAATAGTACACTATTGTATATCTGAATTTTAAAGTATGATGTTTTGAATAGAATTTAAGTTTCGCCTCTGACTTAAGCTTTGTCAGAGAGACTATTGATTTCTAAGGACTTATAATGGCGCCACAGTTATAATGCAGATGTGTAAATGTAATTCTAAGTTTAAGATAAATTTACTCCTTTTATTAGTTGCTATTTAAAAGATATAATTGTTATGTTTTAGTTGAATAATTTGAAACAATATTTTTTCTGTTATAATAATTCTTTTTTTTTCAAAATGCTATAAGGTTTATTCGCAAATAATGTTTTCGATTTCACTCATCCTTTTTAATTGCAATTTGAAAAATATACTAATAATTTTTTATTACTTAAAAAATTTGAAGCGATATTTTTTTTCAATATTAGAATTTTGTTTCATTTTAATAAAAACGTTTGAATAAGGTAATAAGGTTTTAAGGTTTATATATTAAGGTTTGAATAAGGTAATAAGGTTTTATACAATTCGATAGTGATTTCTCAACGTCAATATGATCACAACTTTTTAACTTTTGAATCGCAAAATAATAAGTGCTAAAATATTTGCGAATTTAATGATTAAAATAGGAAAAAAGTGAAAACTACATGGTTAATTTATGATATTTTGTATACTAAAGATGAAATTTTTTCAGGTAAAACTTACCTTTCTTTTAGTTGTGCTTTCACTTTTAACATGAATTTCAAAAATGACATTTTAATCACTTGTTGTATACAAAAAATACATTAAATATTTTTTGGTTAAACAACGCTTCACATATATGTTAAAATGCAGGGTTATCAGAAGTTTCTTACAAAAATGGCGCCTCTTACGTTAGGTCTAACAAAAATAATATATTTTTTTTTAAATTTAAATATAAAATGTAGTTTTCGAAATGTTTATTTTATCCTAATATTTTCATTTTTTTTTAATTTTGTGTCCAATAACCTATTTATGTCACAAAATTTAGCTTAAAGATAAATTTCATGTGGCAACAACATGAAAAAATTCACCTTATTGCTTCTAGGAAATGATTGAAACTATTATTGCCATGTAGCGAAAAAGTCTAGATAAAATTTAAGCTATCCAGCTAGTCAAACAAAAGTCGAAATTTCGATTAACTTTAAATTCCTTGTTGTGATAAATTTTGCTTGTAATGATTAAAAGCGATTGAAACTAACATTGTCGTTAAGAACTAAATTCCAGTAGAGATTTAAGGATTCTATCTAATCAGAAAGTGGTCAAAATTTCAATTGCACGATTTCATTCTCTCAAACAGTTAATAAAAACAATTTTTTTAATAAAAAATTAAATGTATTCGTAAGGAGTCAAAATTTATTTTAATGAAACCTCAGTAAACATTTCCGAAATAAAAAGTATTCATATATCTTAAAAATTTCTCTATGAAAACCAAGGCAAAACGCAGTTGAATATGAATGTATGAAAATGTTTGAAAATTTAATACTTTCAACTAGTTCAAAGCTTTTAGGGTGTATCTTCTTTCAAAATGTGGCGTTCCTTTTATCGAGCGATGGCATTTTATTCACCACAATATGTTTTTGAACTGAAAATGCGAGAAATGTTTGTGTGGAAGTGTCAACATTTACAATGAAAGTCTCATGCAATTCAATTTTCCTTTTCATTCCGTTGTAACCTTGGCGTGATATTTTTACAATTTTCTAATGAAAAACGTCTTTGTTGTCGTAAATGTAGAGCGATAGTTGATACTTTCACCTGAATAACGCAAAAAATTGAATGAAATTTTTTTCAACTTTTTGTTGAAATAATGAAATTCGTGCAGGACATGAATCAGTAGATAATATTTTAGTTGTAATAATAACTCACTTTTAGTAAATGATAAATATGATGAAAAAAACATTTTTAATGAGATTTTTTCATGTTTTAAAAAGTGTGAAAAGATTTATAAAATGTTTTATGTGGTTGGAAATAATTGTATAAATCAAATAGGTATTAGTTCTATTTAATTACTATTATCTTCAAATATTCGGAATTTGTAATAAGGTAAAAAAGATAGTTATTAATTATCTTCAAATTTTCCGAATTTCCCACAAAAAATATTTACAAATATTTGCATTTTGCCATTACGTATTAGATATTATTCGTAATAAATGATTAGGCATATTTGTCCCAAGCTATGATAAGAAGATAGAAAAATGTAACTCTGGGTCCAGCTATAGATGATAGCTTTAGATAAAGAGTTTTTAAATTTAGTATTAATTGCAATAATGCGTACAATGTCAAAAAATTTCAATATTCAGACCTTGTAATGTTTTTGAAAAAGATTTTCAAAATATTTAATGCATAAAATAATAGTTTAGATAAACCTTAAAAAGTTCTTATTTTAGTACAAAAGATTGTGTAATATAAAAATTTACTTTAAATAAATATTATAATCCCTCTGAAGAACTGCTTAAAATTATTAAGCTTAATATCAGTGCGAAACAATTAATTTAAACATTTGATAGTACTCCTCCTTTGATAGAATCCGAGTATTCCTTATCTTTAAGGTCAGAATGCAATCCGAGTACTCCTTATCTTTAAGGTCAGAATACAATTCCTCATATGATGCTTTGCAATTGCGTTTCTAAACATATTTTGAATTTTGTACGCTTTAAATATTACACAATGAAAATGCAAATTTTCACTTATCATCAATAATTTATCCAAGGCCTAAACTCGTAGTAGTAATTACGTCACATTATAATTATATGATTATGAAATGCTACATGATATGCATGATTAGTAATATTTCGATCCCTAGCGTAATTATGAAGCATTCTTATTTTAAATTAGAGACTTGTGTTTATATATAATTTGCGCGGCTATCTTTCAAGTATTATGGACCTTAGCTAATGAAATCTGCCTTTACGTTGTCGCTTATGTTTTCTTAATAATCATCAGTAATATCAGCTACCGGGCACTGTATGCCTGGTATTTTTAAGCAAAGCGTAAAATATGAGAATTATTATATTCTTTATCTCGTGTTATATGCAATACCTATGCATTGGATGTAAGCAAAGCAATGAACGTTTGTTAAGCAAAACAATGAACGTTTTGGAAAAAATTGATCTTTTTTCCTCTAAAAATGAAAGATACGTTTTAAAATTTCGTATACATGAATGTTTATTTTGTCTATCTGATGTTCTTCTTCGTGCTTTAGTCTTAATCTGGGGATTAAATCATAGCCACCGAGAGTGAAGGCCTCTCAGTAGATTTGTGACGTCATCCTCTGACGGGTTAGCGAAGCATAAGATAACGCGATATTCAGGTTTGTATTGAGAGAAAACTATAATAAATAATTCAAACTTTTGAGCCACGTAATATATTTTTGCCTCAGCTAATTTAATAGCACTTAAATTTTTTTTCAAGTGGTGAATTTTCAGCTTTTTCAGTTATTTTTAAAGTTATAACTCAATAAAATGAACCTGTAGGACTTCTTGATGCTTTTCAATAGAAATGAAGAAAGCAAATTTAATAAGAAATTTTTCACTTTTAATTTTTAAATCTTGATTCCTTATAACTATTTTTAATATCAAAAGAATAAACCTTATTTAAGTGTATAATTTACTATTTTCTAATATGTAATTAAACATTAGATTTAATCATATATTTGAAAATAAGAAATAATACATTTTAATAATGAAACGGTTACGAGACAAATAAAAATATGTTATATCATGGCAAAACAAATAACAGACAAATAAAGAAATAATAGTTTTATTGTCACATTTCTGAAGTTTTTATTTTACATATACTCTTCCAGACTTATAAAATAAGCATTAAATTTGGGATAAAATGAGAATAGTAAATAAATATATATATATGACTTAGATCTCTGGAGTAAACTCAAAATTCATTTATCCTTAAGATTGCAAAAATCTAAATTCAAATTTTATTTATTTTTTCTTAAAAAAAAGGACATATACTCTTCCAGACTTATAAAATAAACATAAAAATGGGAATAAAATGAGAATAGTACATATAATCTGGAGAAAACTCAAAATTTATTTATCTAAGATTGCAAAAATTTAAATTTATTTAAAAAAAAAAATAGAACATATACTCTTTCGGACTTATAAAATGAACATAAAAATTGGAATAAAATGAGAATAGTACATATAAGCTGGAGCAAACTCAAAATTTATTTATCCTTAAAATTGCAAAAATCTAAATTTAAATTTTATTTATTTTTTTTAAAAAAAAATAGTGTTTCTTTTTTAGTTTTAGTATAGATCATTATATGGTAGTTCAAAAAATAATAAAGAAAATAATAACATAACAATTTAATAATATTTTTTTGTTGCCAGATTTGTACAAAAATATATTACAAGGAGGAAATATTGATTGGATAATTATAGGGAAAAAAACATATTCTAAGAAAATAGAGAAGATTTTTTAATATGAACAAACTACTTTGAATATTAATTAAAAAGTTGTCTATTATATTCTAATATATATACACTAGCAAGTAACGGCAGAATTTTAGATTGGTTAGCTTCGTGGGGAAAATTACAATGTTCGGGCTATATATATCTATACATATTTTAAATATATATATATACATGCCTTTCACAAAATGAGGGAGAAAATGATACAGAACGAAACAGTTTCAGGTGCGAGTTTTAAAACGAATTCAACATAGTAAATAAAATATATTAGTTTACAGAACTGTCCTTAATTGGTATGAAATGTTAATTGTTAAAATAGTAAAAAAAAAATTTTTAAGGTATCAGCACAAAGACAACAAAAGATAACACAAATACGATTCATCTGTATTCGAAAGATTCATACCATATGAATCAAGAACAACAGTTTCATTAATATTCATTAAAATAATAACATACAAAACTTAAAATGGCTACTAATAATGAATCAAATTCTTTTTTTATTAATATAATCTAATGTACTACCGGAGTTTTTTTTTCAAGTATGAATATTTATGAAGTTTTACTCATATGATCGTAAGCTATCGTTAAGAATAAATAAGCTTCAAATGCCAATCAACATTGTTATTAATTTTTCTTTCTTTTAAAAGTATAAAACTAAAGATTCTTTACTAGTTTTTTTAAATAATATAAATGTTAACTCTTAATGACATCTTATATTTGTTTATATATACATTTAGACACGACAAATGATGTTTAAATTTGTTTTATTCCACGTCTAAGAGTTTTGCAAAAGCACGAATGTTTTGCTAGTTTCATATTCTAATGTTTGCCAACAATAAGCAATACCTAAAGCAATGTAATTCTTAAATACAATTTATTTCAATATTTAATTAAAAAGCTTATTATTAAGTCTGCAAAAACGAATATTAAAACATGAAAGATAAATAACACTTACTCGACTATTAACGGTTATTTGATAACTGTCTCGTTTGGTAGAATTAATCCATTTTTTTTTTTTTAAATTTCCTCATTTTTTGGAAACTTAAATACTGATACTTTAGGCACATTTTTGTAGTTCCCTTTACATCTTGGAACTACACACGATTATTTTAAATCGTTTAAAAGGACACATCCGACGGACAAACAACACTGCTATTCAATGGAGGACAAATATTTGAAATTGGCGGCTAATCACATATCCCCACAGAATGTGACGTCACTAAAAGACCTTGATGATCTCGACGGCCTTATTTCTCGGTGGCTATGATTAAATCCCATGAAAAGTTAAACCTTTGTATTTTTGCCTCTGTTACTTTTTAAATTTCATTTATATCGTCCATAGTTATATCGTAAGAGTTGGAGATGCTACATCTCTAATGTTACTAATTCAGAGATAATATCGTTTTATAGCGTAATCGATGCTTATTGGTATAAAATGAATAAAACCTTAAATATATTCATGTATTTGAAGAATAGGGTAGAGGATTGTTCCAATAAATATTTTAGTGAATATGGATATAAAATCTTTAAAGTATGTGTTGAAAATAGTAAATAAAGATTGAGCCTTTCCTTTTATTTTCGTTCAAAAACCAATTGACGAAACCTATAAATCCTTAACACTCATTTAAACTGCTTGCGTTTTACCCACTGTTGGTGCTAAAATTTGGTGGCAAAACGAGAGGGTTTCTAAAGTTACTTGTCGACTGTTTTTTCTTTGCTATATGAAGTAAAACTTTCAAATTTTAAGGATTCCCACTAAATGCCTTCATTATCAGTGATCAGCAAATTTTTTTGATTGGGATAGAGAAATTAATGTTGCGTACATATTTAGAAAACTAAATAGTTGCTTATTGTAAGAAATATCAAATTTTTCTTTAATATAACTTAAAACTTCCTAAGAAGATGAGCTCCTTCTACTAAGCTTTCAAATACATTTACAAACAAAATAATAAACAAAGTAGCAAATAAACGTAGCACTGTAAAAAAATTGTAAATTTTACAACAAAATAAATATTTTTTACAGAAGAAAACGGCTTATAGCAAATGCAGATTTTTTCTACTTTTAACCGTTATTCCCCGAAATGTAAAAAATTCCCGTTTTTTAACGGGCTTTCTCTGTATATTTAATGGTTTAAAGTTGTTTTGTTGAAGAAACTGTTTTTTTTCTTCCTGTTTTTCAACCTAATCATAAACTTTTATACTGTCAATTCAAATTCTATTTTCTGCCATTCAGTTTTGCTTTTCGTACGATAACTTTACCTTTTTTCAAATCATTGTATGAATACTTTTCCATACTTGCTCAAACTTTTCAACAATACTTTTATGGCTTTAACATTGTATAAACAAAACAGCGTATTAACTTTATTGTTAAAATGATACTCTACAGGATAAATATGTTTATTTAGATATAATTTTTTTGGTAAATTACCTTGTCAGACAATTTTATAAGGGTGGCTTATTTTAATTTTAAATGTTTTTACTCCTAAATATGATTTTAATAGGACTTTTAAGATAAAGGCAAATTAAGATTTCTCTTCATGAAAACTTGAGCTTCGGTAGCTCAGGGGACGGAGAACTCGCCTCCCCATAAGGTAACCAAGAATGGAATCTCAGAGTTGACTGGTTATACGAATTCTGCTCTCGGCTTTCACCGACCACAATGCTGACATGGTGATTTTATAGAGTTTTATTAAAATAACGAAGTTAGTTGAAATAATAGTTAATAACAGCTAAAAAAAACTGTTTTCGCTTTTATATAACAGTATTTTTCGGTGAAATAAACGGTTTATACTGGCACTTTTTTTTCTCGTAAGTTTAACAGATATTTTATATTTCAATTAAATTTTTCACAATATATATTCTGATTATTTAAGCTAAGGTTATCTCTTGTTTGATTTGAAAAAAAAACTGTTACATCTGAGTTACTTATAGTATCTGGCTTAACTTCTCAATGAATTTAACCCTGATTGGTTCCTTGAATAACAAATTATAACAATTAAGTAGTCCCTTATTACATATAGGCAAATATGCAATAATAAACATGCATAGTCTTAATTTCGATTAATGTATTCATAGATAATAGATCAATCATTCCACATCCCACAATTGGATCGCGTGGTAGAGAGTTGACCTTAACATATTTTTTCTGATAGTATCGTAAACTTCCTCAATCAGAAGGACACTTAATCCATATTGAATTCTCATTTTAAATAATAACAAACATAACCGGCAAAACAATGATCATGAAGGATTTTAAAAAAGTTATACCACCCTGATTAAATTGAGATTAATCATAAAGCAATGATCATTTCATCGGTCACAATTCATTCATACAGTAAACAATCCGGGGTGAATCACTGATTTCTTAGTATTAAAAAGAAAACAATCAAAAGTAACCAGAGAAATTATAATGGCGAAAACATTCTTTATTTATCCGTGAGTTCGACAAGCCCTTGTTACCTGTCCAGGTCGAATCTCTTTTTGGTTTGTTCTACCAATAACTGGACGAGTGACGTTCGCTTTTGGGGTTGATCACGTGGCCGGGAACTATCACCGTGATGTGCTTTTGATGATAAGCTTCTGGATCTAGTTGAGTAGTTTTGCGATCAGTTCAGAGAGGGAAAGCCTCTCCATCAGTGAACAATTGCAGATGTGCCTGAACGCCTCAGAGCAATCTTAGTAGACGGCATGCATCTTAGACACGTGAAACAAGTTGGTAAACATTAAGGGGCAGAAGAACTCCTCGGGTGTTAAAAAATATGGAAAAGTCCTTAGTGTGTGAGAAATTTCTAGAAGCAGCAGGAAGAGTTTGGTTTAAGTGGTTTTTTCATCAAGTTGTAGTTTTGGTTCGTATATAAGTTTTATATCTGCTTATTCCAGGAAGAAATATTTCATTTTTGTCTTCAGAAGATTTATGTTTTGATTCGAGTTTAATTTATGTAACTCGTTATCTATATGAAAAAATATTAATATATCATCTAAACATTGAAGTATCAGTCCATGATTTTCTGGGGAAAATGGAACATTAGCAAGCAATTATTTTATTCGACCTTTTGAAACATCATAATTTTATTGAATTTATAAACATATTTTTTAAGCATTATATGCTTTTATTTTCAGTAACATGCTCATAAAAATATTTGAATGAATAATCAATGAAACTTTATAAAATTAGCTTTGAAGTTTTAAATAGCTTATTTTAAACTTTGAATATATTTGTACCCATCATCTAACAAGCAGATTATCTATAAAGGAGTACAATAATTGCAAATAAACATATTATTAGCAATTAAATTGATATTTTTTGCAGATAAGATTACTAATTGAAATAATATATTTGTACCAATTATCAAGCAAAAATATTATCTGAGAGTGAGCTAATTCTCTCCAAAAAAAGCATATAATTAGGAATTATATAAATATTATCTAGTTGAAAATAATGACCATATTGTCTGTAAATGAATAAAATACTAGTAATTATCAGCACATCATCAGCAAGTCAGCATAGTATCTGAAATTAGCAACAAATTATGTGCAATTATCAGCATACAGTTGTGAAGAAACCTAATGAAAAAGGCTTGACATTTCAATAGTATTCTATCGTAAATACGCCTCCATTATGGAATCAAGTTCCTAATATTTTTACGCAGATATCAAGAGCTCATCAGTAATCAGCAAAACCATAGTATTTCCAAAAATAGTGAGAGTTATTTATTATAGAAGCATTTCACGAATTCTTTTCTTGTGATTCTCACTGTTGTGTTTTGTTTGGAGACAAGCAAAGTTTATTGTGTCTTGTGAAGCCAGAAAAAAATATTGTTTTAGGTGATAAAATTATAGCACATATACATCAGGAACCTGTTGACAAATATCCTTCAACCGAAGATAATAGGAAAGTATTATTATTTTTTTTGCTTTAGAAAAGCATACCTCTGTGATATTTTCTTCTATTTAACATCGCTATAAACTTAATAAAGAGCATCTATGTGATAATTTCTGCTATTCAACATCTTCAAAAACATAACAAAGCAATACGTTGATTGAATCTAGTCCAACCAATAAATCAAAAATGTCGATTAAATCAATGATTTTGATATTATCCATACTTTGTGTGGGAAGTGTATTTTCTGATGAATCAAGAGCAATTGTTGATGATTCGGTTTCGAGACAGCACCATGAGGCTATTCCACCGGAATCAGATAGCCATGATTATGTTGAGTCTGACGATGGTCCATTGGTTCTTCCGGTATCTTATCATCATAACGTGAACTCTATTTTGAATAATAAACCAGTTTCAGAAAAAGGGGGCTTCCCGATGGCAACTCTAAAATTGGAATATGTGCAGACACCCTTTCTGATATTACTTTGGATTTTCATTGGGGGTTTAACGAAAATTGGTAAGTTTCCTAGTTAATATTTCTTTTTTTTTTTCTTCGAATGTGGAGTTTTTCCGAAGATTATCATTGTTTTTGTGGTATAAGAAATTTAAAGAAAGATACTTTTTTAAAAAATGTGAAGGAATATCACTTAATTCATATCTTCAATTAAATAAACAAAGTTCTTTAATTGAAAATTTGATATAAAATCATGAAGATTTGGTCTTCATCATATCACATTCATATTTAAAGAAATTTATACAATAAGACGATTCCTTTTTATATTTATCAGTACTGGCAGCTAATGTTATAAAATTATTTAACTATTAAGAACTAAAAGACAATGAAATAAGAATTTTTACAAAAATATAAATAAAATATTTATTTCTGAGAATATCTGTTATGATTTTTTACACAAAAATGACGATTGAATATCTGAAAATTAAAAAAAAACTTGACTAAAACATATTTTACAGTATAAAAATCAATTGAATTGTAATTTATCAAAATATTTTTACTTAATTTATTTATTGTATGAATAAAAGTGTTCAAAATCATTTAAAATATTTCTGTTAGGGCTAAAAAGAACTACGTTTAATTTCTTTCAACTATATTCCATAAAGCAGTTTACAGTTAGTATTGCATAATTTAAATTATGAAATCTGAGAAACAATAAATTAATTCTGTAGCTTTATCTGAATTTTTCAACACTATCAAAAGCTTAAAGATTTTTGTTTGGTTAAAATTATATTTTGCTTGGTATAAAATTTATTATTTTAATGTAGAAATGCTTATTTTTATTCGATTTATTTATGATTACGATATTAAAAACGATATATGAAGATTATTCGAACATAAAAGAATAAACTTTTGTAGAAATAATGAAGAATTATGAAAGGAATTATTATACAAATAATTTTCTATTAAAATCTTGCATTAATTACAACCTTTAAAATATCTCTTGGCGTGTTACTATACGCTGCCTTGCAAGATTATAATAAAGCACTAAGTCAGAAGAATATTCATTTAATATTTTAATTTAAATAACAAAAAAAAGAACTTTTAAGAAATTTTATATAGTATTTCAAGCTTTAAAACATTAAAAAAATAATAAAACAAAATCTTTTATTAAAAACATTTCAAATCAATTTACAACATTTTAATAGATAAAATTATGTTATTTTTGTTTATCATCAGAAAATTTGACATTTTTCAAAATGCGAAAACGACGTTGAATTATTCTTATAAATTAATTTTGCACTGTAAAAAAGTGAGAGGTTTATGAAATAATGAGTATGCTGATAAAATCCTTTACTTTACATATTATTCGATTTTTGATTTTTTTAAACTTAAATGTTGAATATAATGTTTTATTCCACTTCAAACAAAAATCAGTAAATTAATTAACGCTTGATCGTATAAACGATAAGGTTTTTAAAATGAAACGTTGGATGTTGTATTAATCTAATACTTCGCTTTAAAACGAGATGAAGTGCCTTTTAAGAAAATGAATACAATATTTCATACAATAAAAATTCACTAAATGTAGAATGTTTTTACAGTTAAACCCATTTTAAATCTATTTACAATACCTTTAGTTCAAGAAACAAAATCATGGTAGTTGAGACATCATAAACTACAAAACGTTAAAAATCTAACGTTAAATATACTGCTGACTTAATTTTTTACTTAAAGTTGGAAAAGAGTCCATCTTCTACTTCATACTTTAAAATCTTAAATAAATTAATGTAACAATAAATATTTTCCAATATTTTTATTAAACAAAAGTATTTTACTTTTTATTAGATATCCTTTTTTTCCTACTTACAAAAACAAACTTTGAATATTCTATTAACCTAATGTTTTACTTTTAAATATGAAGAGATTATAATATTTACTTTTATTCTATTTTAGCATTCAATGCAAAATATAGTATTTAGTATTACGTTTTTATGCACCATTTCTAACTATCAATTTTTTAAACAGGCGTAAAATATTTTACTAGTTTTATGTTTTACTTTGAAATGCGAGGAGCATTTCAAAGTAAAGAGTCTGAGGAAGTGTAATATAATATTTTATAATTATTTTGGCATAATATTCATTGAGCAAATATTATATTTTTATATAGCATTTACAAACATCGAATTTTCTTATTTACCAAAGCAAACATCGAATATTCATCCTAATGTTTTATTTTAAAATGGGAAGGGGTATTCTATGAGGAACCGAAATAAAATATTTTACATTTATTTTAATATTGAATTCTTGAGGAAATTTTAGAATTTAATATTATATTTTTATACAACATTCCCAATGATCGAATTTCTTTCAATTTACGAAACAAAAGTCAAATATTCTGCAAAAGTATTGTTTTACTTTGAAAAAGGTAGAGGAAGCGCAACCCAATATTTAATATTTATTCTGATTATAATATTCATTGAGAATATGGAATAGGTAATATTATATTTTTATATACCATTTTCAAATATCGATTTTTTTTCGATTTACAAAAACAAACGCCAGATATTCTACTAACCTAATGTTTTACTTTAAAATGGGAAGAGAAATTTTCTGAGGAAGCGTAATCTAATATTTTACGCTTGAAATCCTTTCCCTTAGAGCTTTTTTTTCGTTTACTGCCTTAAGCAAAACAACCTTTCCCATAAGGTTTATCTGTTAAGATTCATGCTTGAGTTGTAATGTTTGTGAAAATGCGAAAAGATACTCCTTAACCAGTTTCCAAGGTTCATAAATAAGTATCACTTTCGATCTTTTTGCTGGATTTATTGGTTGTCCCAGGTACAACCCAATTTCCACGAGGCCATTCACATAGTTAAGATGATACATTTTACTCATAAATAGATTATTGTTATTTATTCTGCTCAAGTGATATTACTACCACTTGCAACGGTGTTCAATAAAATACCATGTGGTACGAAATTATAGTTATTTAAGATAAAAATCAAGCACTTATTTCAAATTAGAGCTCAGAAGTATTTTTAAAATATGAATATAGATATTGGACATGTAAATCCTATCCGAAATTAGAGTCTAAAGCAATTTTTCTTTCGGTAAAGAACATTACAAGACTGATAATAGTTCTCGAGATAACTACGGTAGATTATTTTTAAGCAAGCATTTGTATCATATTATTTTCGTTATCTATTTTAACATATTGTGATAGTTTAAATCAGAAGTATGAAGTCGGTAGTTGATATACTCTATTAAAATGATGATATACTCTATTAAAATGTTGATATACTCTATTAAAGTTTCCTTTCTCTATTAAAGTTGAAAATATTACTATTACATTTGTATTATTTTTTACTTAATTTTGTAATATTTTTTTAATTAATTTTGTAATATTCTGAGAAGTAAAGTATTCCTGTATCAAGCCTATTGTAAGGGAAGGGGTTTTATGGAGGCTCTTAAATTTTTCCTATGCGTAACTACAATTGTAACTAGAATTTCTTTACTGACTGTGTTTATTTGAGCCGAAAGACCTGAGTTTAAAAACTAAGGAGTATAAGTGTAAAAAAATCGCAGCAGTTTATTATGGGCCAGGTGCAAAGAAGTTAGTGCTACATGGAGAATAAAATTCTGGTAGAATTACTGTACAGTATAGAAATCACATTTCTGGTAATAAAAAAATATACAATATTTAAATCTTTCATTTGGTTGTTTTTCCATTCATATGGAAACGGTTTATTGGAAATGTCGGTTTTCAAAATTATAGCTTTCATCACCACACATTTAGTAAAAAGCACAAAACTGAAAAATAAATTTAACCTTTTAAATGGTTTTATACCATTCTCTAAGGAAGATTACCAAGATAAAACTGTTTCCAAATTTTACTACATTTACCACATATTATAAAACAATATTTTATTGCTAATTTTACCATTTAGATTTAATTTTATTATATTCTCGCAAGTTTTGACCAGGTTTGTTTTTCTGTGTACAATTTCGTGGTCAACGGTATGGTGTTGACCATGCATAAGCATTGCGCACCCACAGCTTTTACTTCTCAGGCAAGTTGTTATTCATCTAACGCCTTTAATGAAATCTCTATTCTTCATAATAAAAGCTCTGTGTCTTAACAACTGCATCATCGCTTCTCTTGTAATATTTTGTGCATTTTATTATTTTTAATTATAATTTGAGCATTAGTACACATTATTATAGGCATTAGTCTAAAATGTTTTGCATATTATCAAAGACTTCTTTTTTTCCTTATAATCTACAGGATCTAACTTGTAACTAATTGGGGATGAAGTTGTGAAAAATGTTTTGACTCATACGGAATTCTGACCGAATCCACTGCAATGGTTTAAATTATAATGAACTTCTAATTTTTTCTTTTCAATTTCCCTTTTTTACTATATCTGACCAAAAATATTCATTTCCGATAATGTGAGGTGGGAATGAATATTCAGTTTGAATTTTTCATAACTCAAAGGTTAATAAATGCAAAAAAAAATCAATAAAAAAGCAGTTTGACTCTCTTAATGATTTGTTAAAATGCAGTTATTTTTATAGGAAATTACAAATGGCATTAAAGAAAAAGGCTTTATTGTTTCTAACTATCAGAAATGTTAGAGTATTTTGAACCATAATATAATGCAAATTTTATACTGCAATCTAAACTAGGTGCAAACTTTAGACACATTATCGAACAAATTAAACCTTTTTAAACTTAATTACTCGAAACTGCAGATAAGGTGGAACGAAAATATGATTCAACTCAGCACCTTATTAAAATTACAGTAATTTTTTACAATATTATGGTTTAACGTTAAAACATTTTCTTGTGAATGTATGGAAGTTAAAGTTCTTTTTATAGAAATAGTTTATCCTTTAAAATATTAATAAATGTCTATTTTGGCAAAGGCCTCATTACTTTATAACAACACAAAATGACAGAAAAAAAACGCATATTCTCGGAGACGCAAAATAAATATTACATAATTATTCAAAATAATTGAATTTTTTTTAAACGGATACAAACTATTTAACATTTATCGGTGTATAAATTTAAAATAAATACACTATTAAGATAATTATTGTCATTGTTCCTTTTTTTTAGTTTTTATCACGCTTGCAGCATTAACTACCATTTTTAATGATTTTTCAAACAGTAATCATTTATTAATAATAGCTTTCCATCATGTTCTTAATTGTTTTTTAATTGGGTTTAGATTAAAAAATGATTTAGATTGAATTTCGTTATTTTAGTTTTCCTATTAATGTTTTAATTACAAATTTGAGCATAATTTAAGTGCTTATAACTTGTTAAATAAAAACTTTTTTTTCAGTTTGTTTTGGATCACTAAAACTATATATAATACTTACTATTATATACTTTAAGTTACATTAGACCAAAACTAAAAATTACAAAAAATTGTAATTTATAAGTAAATAGTAGATAAAAATTAATTCAAAGGAAAGTTTTATTTATATTCTTATTTTCCCACTTTTGTTTTTCCAATTTAGAATCAGAATTTTACGAATTTTACATCAGTAATGCACATGTTATGCATAGTTTGAAAGGAAATATGGGACATTTCATCAGGAAAAAGTGAACATTAACATTAAATGATGACGATCTAATAAGCGATGTTAAACAAAGCTAGCGTATGTTCTGAGAATGCAAAGTAGTGAATAAATTGAGAAGCGTAATTTGTACGTGATTGAAATGAAAAGGGTGCCTCAACCTTTATCGAGGGTCTCTACCTACATCAAGCTGTTAATGAACTGGCAAGAGCTAATTTGAAACATAATTGTTCTTATATTTAGGTTTGTTTGCTTTCAGTGGTAAAAAATAACTTATATATTTCTATCTCACTCTCTATCAAAACCAGTTTGAATAAACACAATTGATGATCACAATTGCTGTTATTAACACAATTGATAAACACAATTGTTGTTATTAAAACTAAGCCACTGAAAATAAAGCTGCTAAGTTCAAATGCTTTGTATAACTTTTACGGCAGTATATCTCTGTACTAGACGTAATTAAATACTTTTTTTTCGGAATCACGTTAAAATGCACTGAGCAATAGTGACTCAGCGGACAAAGCTTTCGCCTTCCAATGAAGTGACCCAGATTCGAATCCCAACTGTGGCTGGTCGATGTGAATTCTCCACCCGCTCGCACCGACCACAGTACTAACGTAAAATATCCTCAGTGATAGACGGATCATGCGACCCTTGCTGTCGAGCACACCGTGAGAGGTTTTCGTGGTTTTGCTCTCCATGTGACGTAAAGGCTTGTTAGTTCCCTCTAAAAATCCTCCAAGGAAACAAATTTTTTGCAATGCTTGATGCAGGAGTTCCCTTGTTTTCTGGGTTCAGTTAAAAATTGCATGACCACGGAGTTGAGTATTTATAATTGTAAACTCAGAATCGGATTGACTGTTCAACGCCGGTTATAAAATAAAATAAAAACTGTACTGAGAATAAAGGATATTGTTAAAACTACCTCAATATGGTTAAATTTACTGTGTTTCTGGCTCTATGAGAACATCAAAAGGCACGATAGGCGAAGCGCTTTGTTAATGATTGTGGTAAATTAGACAATAAATTTATTATTTTATAACATGTTTTAAAATCTGGTAAATGTGGTGAAATTTAGTAATTTTATCATGATACCTTAGAGCATGACTAAAATATAATATATTCCGTTAAATTTACTTTTCAGTTTTATATTTTATTCTAAATTTGTTTTAGTAAGAATTATAATTTTAAAAACCAGAATTTCCGGTAAACGGTTACCATATGAATGAAAATTACCAAATGAATGGTTTAAATGTCATGTTTTTTGGTTTTTATTACAGAAGTGTTTTTTATTTTTATTTTTCTGCCAGAAACGTCATTACCTTACATTACGATAATTTTACCAAAATTTTATTCTCCGTGTAAACTTTAGTTTTTTNTTTTTTTTTTTTTTTTTTTTTTTTTTTTTTTTTTTTTTTTGTGAAAGAGAGAGAGAGAGAGAATATTTACATTTTATAACGCTAAACAGCGCAGCACTAATAACGTCACATGAACAGGAATATTATGTTTTCGTTTCTATAATGAAGAACATTTTTCAAAGTAGAAACACGAAACGAAAGAGGAAAACACGGATATGCAGAAAAAAAGAAAAACAGCAAATTACGAATATGTAATAACAAAGGAAAATGATCTATATCTGTGATGTGGGTAGGGAGACTTGAAAAATAGCTTTTTCCAAATATTTGAAAAATCATGTAATCCTTAATGTTTCTAAAATAAATTATTTTAAATTTTTCTAAACAAGAAATGAATCTCAGAAAACTAGGCCAGCGGTCGGTTAGTAATGTTCAATTATTTTTTTTGCAAAAAAAAAAAAAAAAAAGATTGAAGCCTATTGTTTAAAGTAGTGCAGCAATGCAAGAAAATCGGTAAATTCCTTTCGTTGATTTTGAACGCATCTTTTATATTCTGTTTGTCAAATATTATAAAAGCGAAACCACAGTATGTTTGTTTCACTTACATTATTTTGGCACCTCTTGCGTTAATTAGCTCTATACAACTATAGCTCATCAAAGTCAATATTCTTTTGCTAAAATTGTCTGAAATCCAAATTTACATTGTTTGGTCAGAATAAAAAAATAAAAATAAAGACATCAATTAAAGTAACTGACTTAAATTGTTTAGCAAAGGCGAAAAGACAAAATATAAAAGTGTTACTTTGTTTGCCTAGCAAAATAATTAACTAAGCACCAAACAAAGCGAAAATAATCAGATAGACAAATGCATCGCATTTCGTTGTTTCTAACTTATTATTTTTGAAACTTTATTATCTAAATGAAAAAATTCAGCAGAAAGTTGAAAAAAAATTTTAAAAAAACATTATGTATGAAATCTATACACATAACATAATCAAATTAGAATTGTAAAGATGTTATTTTTCTCAAAATTAATTTTTTTAAATATTTGTTCCTATTGGTAATTATCGCTTAGTAATATCTTATTTTTAAGTGCAGATATTAATATTTTTAAAAAAGTTTTAATCTCTCAAAAAATATCGTAATTTCTATATTCTACACGGTAAAAAAATTTCGTGTATCTGAGCACCAAAAATGGTGGCAACTATTTTACACTGGTGTAACTAGTGTAACTGGACACCAAAATGGTGTCCAGTTACACTAAAACCCAAGGATGGTGTGAATCACTTAGGAAGTTTTTTCATACTAGGTGAAAAGTAGCCACCACCAACCAAAATGTATGTTACTTATTAATACTAAAGTTTATAATTGCAGTAAGATATGATACACATAAGAATCAATAAATTTGTTTTATGAGATAATATAAGGTAAGAATCAATAATTTAATGCAAACACTATTTCTTAAAATAAAATGAGTTTGTAAATCAAATAAACACGTAGCTGAGAGAAATAAGGTAACAGTCGATATTCTCGAGCCTTTTATATATGGAATGTGGGAAAAATTGCAGCTCTTCAATTCGAGAAAAGATTCTTCAATTTTATAAAATGTAGAAATTTGAATAAATATTATGTTCATTTTTTTTCAATGTTAAATATTATATTATTAAACAATTAATATAGTATTCGTTCGATCACTTGTTCTGTGATGGAACTAGTCGAACACCTATTTTACTCATTGTCTTTTTTCTCATCCTACATTCTGCAGTTTGTGTCTTTTTTTCTTCCTTTTCTTAAGAAAAATACTGTTTTGTGTTGGTAAGAAAACAATATTCTAACTACATAGGTGTGAATTTATAAACCACTAATAAATTCTCAATTTTGTTGTGCTCTAATTCAGCTTCTTAAGACTAAGAAGTCTGCTCAAGATTCGAAAGAGGGAGACTGTTCAGAATTAAGAAAAATCCGATGATTAAAAATTAATCTCTTTCGCTAACGCTGGCATAATCTTACAGTAACAACTTTCTCTACGTAAACAAGAAGCTGATCCGTATAAGTTTGTAAAGCAAAATATCGCGATACAAATATTTGTCAATAACTGGAGCTCTTTGTTTAATAATAATCGTAATAATAATAAGATAATTTAATAATAATAATAAGATTCAAATATTCGCCATTAAATTAACAAAATGAATTTACAAATGTATAGCGTGTCCTTTTATCGGTCCGCAATACAAATTATTATTCTGCTCTTACATCACCTCAACGGTGCTTAAATTATTCACTCACAAGCAATATAAAATTTTTTAATTAGGAAATTTACGTTATAGTTAAAAAAAAACAAAAATCACTCTTAACGTAATTTTCGTCCTCTTTGTCAGCACTTAATAAAAATATAGACTATCCTTGCTCTTAAACTTGAAATCTTTAGTGGATTATAGGAATCAGGTGCTTGAATTTAAATAAGTTTTCAGACATTCAAGGCTTTCTCTTCGTTTGCATATAAAGACCGTACGTCATTTGAAAAATGTATCATTTTTAGACTACTTTCTTCAGTATTTCTTTCATGCGTATGGCAATGCTCCAGTGCCTAAGTAATCAACAGTTTCCCTTGACACAGTTTTATAAAGGATCCCTCTACCCATGACCGTGACTTACAAAGCAAATACACTTGTTAACAATGTTGTATTAACACGTATGTTAATATTGTTCTTTCATCACCAAATTCAAAATTAAATAATTCAAATTGCATTGATTTTTTTTAATTTCCTCAACTAGCAGTTTATGAAGTATTTTTAGGCCACGGCAAGATTACATAATTATTTCGCTTCAGTAAACTTAATTTATTGGGAAGAAAAATAAATTTGGAGGATAAATTTAAAAGTGTTCTCTCAAAAAGCATGATCTAAAACTTCCTAGTTTTTAATATATTCCCTCCGAAGATTTCCTCCAAATTAAAATCCCAATGCTTTACGCTTCAAAGGAGTAAATATGTTTTGCTATTTAATGGTGAAAATCATTTCCGTTTCTCTTAAGAGAATTAAGTAAGCAGTCATAACCTTCCTAAGCTGTCCTACATATTGGCATATAACATAGGAAGTAACTCACTTAGATAACTTAATACTGAATTGCTTATTTTAAACCTCGAGATAGATATTAGCGAATTTCTTTCATCGCAAGCCCATCAGATAGCTGTTAGGGATATCATTTTTTATTTAGTGTAATTTATGTGCTATGATTCAATTCAATCAACTTAATGAAAAATTGGGTGGGAAGATTAAGGAATTGACTATTGTAAAAGCATTTTTCTATGTAATAATGATTGAATAAATGAAGAATGGCAAATAAGTTTAACAAAAATTTGTATTATTAATTTTAAATTACCTATTGTTTCAGGCCTAATAAATTATATTAGTCATAGGTAAAGACTTTTTTTCTCATTAAATATTATCAAATTTATTTGATAGGCTTTTATAATTTTGAAAATTTTAAAAATGATGCAGAAATTTATACTATTTTTGGAAATTTTGTCCCAAATTCAAGAGTCATTTGTCAAATAAAATGTCAATTAAGTTTTTAAAGAAAATGCTAATAAAGTTTTGAATAGAAATATTTATAAAGTTTTGAGTGGAAATAAGACTCAGTGTGGTACATAACATTTATATATAGATACAGGTGTAACTTTTATTTCATATTTCACTAAGAACTTGACATTAAATTGTATAAAAATTGTGAAAAAAACAAAAAAAAATCTCACAATTATTGAAATTTCATTATTCATCTTACCAGTTTAACTTTTTCCGGGGCAAAAAAAATTTACTTTTCAGTATTTTCTCATTTTTATTATAGCTCAATTGCCTAGTCAAATTTATATAATCAATAATTCAGATAAAATTATTTTTAAAAAATAAACCTTCTGCAGAATGAGCACGCCTTTAACATGTGAACATTTTTGTGCAACAAAATGATATATTTTCCAGAAAATGAATTTCATAAGCTTTTTCTCCAAATACTGATACTCTTCAAATTAAATAATTAATACCATATTTGTAATCGATATATTTTTACTTGATAAAATAGAGACGTATCAAACACGAAACTCTCTCATAATAACGAGTAAATATTAACATTTTTAACACAAAACAACGTTTATGAACTCAGTTTTTTCCACCGTTTCAATAACTCACTCATAAAAGAAACGTGCAATTATGCAAACGTAAATTAAAAAAACAAAACTATTGAAAAAATTAATCAAATATATTTTACATTGGTGTTTTTTCTTCTTATTATTCCGGTACTCCACAAATAAAGTGAACATTATATTTATAATAAATATAATTTTACATGAAAAATCAGAAATGTATTAAACACAATATTTCCTCATAATAACGAGCAAATATCTAAACTTGTAAAAGAATTTCCTATTTTTTCATATTGAATTTGTAATTGCTTTCTGAGTTTAAGCAAACAAATCACTTGTCAATACTAATAGATAAAATTGAAAAAAACTGTCTACAGCTGTCTACAACCCCGAAGGAATAACCAACCTTGACCCAACCCCTAAAAAGTATGTACATCGACCTGCACAAACCATCTCTAATGACATAACTGTTGTATTTCCATTAGACCTGCAGGCCTTACTTTCTCCGAGCAAAACTGAAAGTGAGACTCCACATAACATACAAAAATGTATGTCAAGTTCCGGTTATCTTGAGTTAATTCACTAAATCTTCTTTTCTTCTCTCCCATTTTCATCATTTTAGAAAATATCGAAAGAAGCTCTTTGGATTTCCTTGGGCCATCTTAAGTTCTCCAGCTTTAGTTACAAAGTTTCAAAAACATCTCGGAGCTAAATTCCGAAAACAATATTTTCTACGTGCGGTATTTAAAATTATTTCTTGTTAGCATTTTTAAAACAACACGTTGCGAGTAGAAGGTGGTTAATATATTCGTTGGAAAACAACATTAAATATGAAATTAAAATAATCACGTTTTAAATTAGCTTTTAAGGCAATTAAAGGTAGGTTACAAAATCGTGATTAACACAAAATTTCACTCAAGTTCGGGATTTCACTGATATCATTTGTAAGTACTGAAGAGGCAGGTAAAACGAGAAAGTTCTACTATGGATCAAATAATCCTGGATTTGTTCTTTTTCAAACAAAAAAGAAAAAGTTTTCACGTGTGCTGTTTTAAGCAGCTTTTTATTTTGAGCTTAAGTATCTTTCTAAACAGCCACGCAGTAAGTAGCTTATGCATCTTTGTTTTTGAATAAATTTTCGATTAAAAATTCCTTTCCCCCTCTTTCCACTCCTGTGATAGCTAACTTCATCAGTAATTCTACTTTGAAAAAAATAAATAAATCTGTTTTGATAAGATGAGATTGAAAATAAACCACAACGTCAAATCTCGAGGCTTCTAACTTACGTAACAGACAGATGACACGAGTTTTTTTTTTCAATTTATGCAATAATCTTTTGCCTTACTATGGGACCATGTCTATTGACGATAATATATCATAATTTTTGTTCTTGAGCAGTAGTTCCTAACCCATAGGTCAAGACATACAAGGGGACACGGGCTGAGGGGTACTGGGTATGAAACTAAAACTATCCACTTTCAATCCAGACACAAACTCTCTCGTTATGGACAAACAGTATAAAAAATCTCATTAAGGTTCTTCAACTTTTATGACATGTCTTTTTAGTTTTCTCACAGTTTTGATAGATGAATATTTTATTAGTAACAATTATTTATATATTAAGTAATTAATAGGTCTCAAAGTTTTTTTAAAACAGAATTGATAGTCTGTACAACTAGAAAGGTTGAGAAACGTTACACGATATACTAGAGGGTTCCGCCATTTTCTCACTATGCTGCTCATCAACTCTCAATTCTCACACTCGTTAGTTATCAAAACTGCTGGTTTATTCGAAAAAGAGATTTGAAAATAATTAAATAATTTTATAAACATATTTTCTTGTGCTGAAGAAATAAAAATTGACTCGTGATTTGCAGATAATATTCAATTCGAAAGTTCAGTTGGCTTATAAGTATTATTGATATCAATTGTTTCCAAAACATGACAACAAACTTGTACATTTTTAATTTTATTATACCCCTGCACTATCAGTTCCATTTCCCTCAACCTTGAACCATAATATTGGTGCCTTGGACCATAATTAGGTATAAATTTGATTGTTTTTTTACCATAATTTTTTTATGTCTGACATTCAAACATATAGTTGAACGTATTTTACGAAATTTATACTATTTTACGAAAATAAGAAGTTCTAGCAGCATTGTCTACCATGTCTATGAATAATTCGTTTAAAACAAAACCAGATGTTACTTTTGTTTTATGAATCTCTTCGTGGGGATAAATCAACAGTTGATTGAGCGTTGAAAGATCTACCAGGTTCAGGTCATGAGACGATCATAAATTTAACAAAAAAAAATTCCCCTTTGAATTCATTTAAATGTCCTTGAAGGATTACTCAAAAAAAGTTAAAACAAAGATCGAAATCACTTAGAAGATGAATCAACTATCTGACAGTCACCCACTGACCGTGTTCGATCGTCGAGATAGGAATGTATGTCGAAGGTTACCAGTCAACAATGCGTGACCTTTCCGTATATTGTGAGGTAAACTCAATTCACCTTAAAAAAAGGTTTTGGAAAGGGTATAAAACTAAATGTAATTCCAACTAATTAACGATCTGTGTGAAATATAGTTTCGTTTATTTGGCATCTTTTTTGGCTCTGTTATAAAAGCTAGATATTGTCTTAAAATCCAGGTCACTACTCTAGTGATGAGGAACCGGTTAAGTCATAAAATCGATAGTTTAATTTTACCCTTACTGGACACGATCATAAAAGTTAGAGTGAAAAAAAATTTAAACCAATAAAGCATAATTGGTGGTATTCAGAGAGATTTATAAAAAATGCTTTGATTCAATCTTTAACGTGACATTTGACAGTTGCGATGTTTGATTGACGTATTATCTATCTGATAGGATTTCTAACTATAACATCGAAATTTGTACCTCAATGGTGAAGTAATCGAATAATCAATCAAGAGAAAGATTTAAGAATTTTTCTTTGTGATTATATAACGGAGATTTGCGTAATCGAAAATAAGTTTAAAACCTTATTTATTTAGTTATGTAACGTGATTCAAGGTTTACTAATAAGGGTATTTTTGCAACATGAGTAAGATGGACATCTGAGTTGCTTTTGCGGTCAGGAAGCAAGTTTGACCTATTTAATTCTTTGAGATTTGAAATACCTTAATGCTTATTCTTACAGTTCTGGTTAATGACAACTCCGTGAGAATGTTTTAATGTTTTCAAAAAAATATAATTATAAAACCACAATAAAACCGACAATTACTTTTACAATCACGGCTATTATTTAAGTATGAAAGATGTACTGCTCCAGGTCACAGGGCTGAGAAAAATCATCTCTAGTTGTAGTGGAATTGTGGTTAAAAGTACATTTGCCGTCTGACTAACCATCTGATGGTTTTATGATTTCCCTCTCTAACTTATGCAAATGCTGGTTAGTTTCCCTAAAAAATGCTCTCTGGAAACGAGTTTAACGTGATAAGTAACTCAAAGGTTCCCTTGTCTTATGAGTTATGTACAAAATTACAAGTCAACTTTAATTTCAGAAATTTTCATTTTGAATATTCTATCTGTGGTCAGTGATAAAATAACTATTCCATGTCTCGGTGAAAATTAACTGGGTTCGACGCAATTTAATTTTCACTAGCAATTCACACTTCTCAGTTCGCATAATTAAAATTTCATAACAGTCTTAATTAAAATTTACTTTTATTTTTGATAAGAAGGAGTCCTGAAATTATAAATCTAAAATAAACTTCGAATTTTTTTAAATATTTTTCAAAATAAGGAAAATTTGAGCATAAAAATTGCTCAAATCAAATCAAAATTTTAAGTCATTCTAACAGCTTTACAATAAATTGAAATGCATTTAAATATCTAAATGTTTCTTTTCTTAGATCACTAAAATATTTATCTGTGTTTTGAACAAAAATCTTAGTAAAATTTCAAATGTACAAAAAATAGAGTTAAATATTTTGTTTAATATTGATTTTTTTAAAGATAAATTTTGAACATTCTTACCTAAAGTGTGATAAAAATTATAAGTTCATATTTAAATCCTAGCCTTTAGTATATAGCTGACATTATACAAAATCTACATTCAATGCTTCAAAGAATTCAATGATAAATTTTTTTTGTAATGTATTTTTTCTCAAAATCAACATTATTCTGATAATGCATTTAAAGTATGTAATTACTATTTGTTTTGTTTCCCAGCATACAAAAAAACAACTTTAAGAGATTTAGAAAGCTAATGAACAAACGTTCAAATGTAGACAACAAAAAATTATAAAATGTAGACAAAACAATTCGTATAAATAACCTATTTTGTATCCAATTGGATACTTTGAAACTAAGTTTTTTAAAATAAATATTTACAATATTTTTACAATGATTGATGGTAAATTTTGCTTAAAAACATTTCAGTTGTAAATGAATAATGTCTATCACACGTTACTGTAAACATTTCGACACATTTTTTTATTAGGGACAATTACATTAAATAGCAAAATTTCAAGTGCAAATTAAAACTTATTTCATTATAAACTACTCTTATTGCTGTTTGTTTGTTTTTATTCTAAATTACAATGAAATAAAGGTATGCATTGAATTTTAATTAAATCATGAATTAAAAGAATTTCTTCATGTGCGAAATGTCCTAGCATCTTTGCTACAGTGACATGTATGCTAATTGGAAAATTCATATTATTGGGTATGTTTCATTTTAGCTCTGCAAAACCACATGGAACACAAAAATATGTAATATATGCGATTAGTGTTTTTATCTTTCACAAATTTGTTTATAAATATTCCTTTAAACGAATGAAAAAATATTCTTTTTCACATTATTCAAGCTATATCGTTGGATATTTTTTATATATTTTTGTATAAGTTTTATATTGATATATTATGTAATTACATTTCATATTAATTATATATTGCAATTAAAGCTATTTTAAGTATACCTCTAATCTGAATTCATTTATTCGAATTTTAAGAATTGATTATCTATTTAAACAAGATAAATTATCTAAGTACAAATAACACTGTTTTAAGTTTTAACTGTGCTTTTATAATAGTATAAATGCTTAGATGCACAGTTACAAAAAAAAAATATAGCACTCAACATAGTAAAGTTTACACTGCAATTTTAAATTTGTATAAAAACATTGACTCATAATTATTAAAAACAAGCACTCAAAATTAGCACTGTTGGTAATGCTTCATTGCAACTTTATATATGGATAAAATACATTGACGCATTGTTTCTGAAAACTAATGTTCAACATAGCTCTGATGAAAATCCTTTCATTACAACTTAATATATGGATAAAATATATTATATTTCATTTTTTAACCATCGTTAAGCAGCCGACCTAATTTTGAGTATACAACAACCAATGTTCAACTCCGTTGCCTTGTAACTTTCAACCCAATCTAGAAGACAAGGGATTCATTGGATCATGTATTGGGAGAAATTTGCCTTCTTGGAGGATTTTTTGATGAAACTAAACCACCTTTTGTGAACTAGGAAAGCTTCCCACGGTTAGCCTGATGGAAAGAGGACTCTAACCACAGAGAATATTTTTACGTCAGCACTGTGGTTGATGCTCCACCGGGTGCGGAATACGTATCGACCAGCCATCACTGCGATTCGAACCCGAGGACTTCATTGGGAGGCGTGATCTTTATCCCCTGAGCCTCCACAGTTCTGGATAAATGCATTGATGCATTGTTTCTAAAAACTAGTCTTCAACATAGCTCTGATGGCAATGCTTTCAGTGAAACTTTATATATGGATAAAATACATTGGCGCACAGTTGCTAAAAACTGCTGTTCACTGTAGCACAAAATGACAATGCTTGTATCGCAACTTTACATATGTACAAAATGCATTTACGCTTGATTTTAACTAAGTAAACGAAGAAAAAGTCTTAATTTTTATTTCTTTTACAGGCTTTCACGTGACTCCAAAGATTTCACTAATATGCCCAGAGAGCTGTCTTCTAATAGTTGTTGGTGTGGTCATCGGCCTCCTGTTGTTTTATGCCGGACTCACCAATGTCGGACCTTTGACTCCCAATGTCTTCTTCCTGTACATGCTTCCGCCCATAGTTCTAGATGCCGGATACTACATGCCAAACCGTCCATTCTTCGACAACTTGGTCACCATCCTACTGTTCGCTGTGGTAGGAACCGTCTTCAACGCCATGTCAGTTGGAATGTCACTTTGGGCAGTCGGTCTGACTGGACTGTATGGAGTAGAAATGCCTTTGCTGGACACTTTGCTCTTCAGTTCTATAGCATGTGCTGTGGATCCCATAGCAGTGTTGGCTGTGTTCGAAGAGATTCATGTGAACGAAGTGTTGTACATTCTGGTGTTCGGAGAATCATTACTTAATGATGCTGTGACAGTGGTAAGTTTAAATTATCATTATGAATTCATTACGAGAATTATTTTCTTAACCTGACGTTTAGAATTAATCGAAACACGTTTGTTTTAACCACTCCCAAAAATCAAAGCCTTAAAGAGTTAAAAATACAGGGAAAGATTCGAAATTAAAAAAATACACTTTTTCAAAATTTAAGTATAGCTTTGTTAGTTAAAAATTGCGGAAATGATTTGTAAACCAAAAATTACTTCGTGCTTAAGCCCCAAACATCATTAGACTGATATATTAATGTTTAATACTAAAAAATTAAAATAAAATCAAAACTATTTAATTGAGGTTCGTATTCATTCAAATGGAAAATTAGTGAATCTTAATGGTGACAAATTTTCTGAAGAAAAATTAACACTTTTTTTTAATTGTTATAAATTTAAATAAATAATTACTTCGTATTTAAACTTAAAAAGAGCGTGTGGTATAGAATTTTGTTAAAAACTTTTATCCGCGAAAGATGGATGTGATTGTGCTGTTTAAAAAAAAAGTTGAAAGGAAAACATAAACAGGAAAAGAAAAATTAGAGTGGACAGAGGAAAGAAATCTTCAGGGATTTTGGATATTTTCAGAATTCTATCTCAAGTAGAAAATTTTTTATCTATTTTTCATAAAATAAAACGAAATATTTATTTCATAATCGATAAATTGATTTCTTCATAATCATATGTAGCATAATGATCGTTATTTTATATTCTTAAAGATTTCTTTCAAACTTAAGTCCCCCTCCAAAGAATAAATCAATAGGATCACATGCTTGATGAATTCAAAATAAAAAATATCGACCTATTTTGAGTTGAAAAGTCGTAAAATTCTTTTGACTTACGTGATAGTGCTTTAGGGAACCAATCACCTTGAAATGTTCTTTATCACGCTATTCAGTGGCGAAGTGTGATAGATTGCTTTAGAATTGCAAAAAATAATCGATTGGTATGTTTACATTTCGAAAGGTAAAAAGTACAATGCTCAAGAAATATTCTATTTTTGCTTTCTCTGTCTATAATGATACCTAATCATTAGTTTGAAATAATATATTTGTCAGTAAAATTTTCAAATTTAATAATAATTGCATTCTTTTTTTTTTGTTGGTGGCAAAGATTATAGTTATTAACTAAGAAATTTCTTATCACAAGTATTTTTGTTCATAAAATCGGGAAATATTTTCCGCTTGAACAAATATATAAATAAATAAATACAATAACTTAAGAGCAAGTACAACTTTCTTAATTTGTGATAACATTAAATACATCCTGCTGAACAGCAAATACAGCAAGTGAACAACATCAGCTTTAAATTAACATCGCTAAGTCAAAAACGTTGTTTCCTTTTTTAAAAAATGTCTTTTTCAACGAATTAATTTGAAAAAAAATCACTAACATCAACTACACTGCACTTTTCCTTCGACTAAAAATTCGTTAAATTAAAAAAATATATAGAGCCTCAAATGTTAAATGTTTAATATGCCGTTTCATTCGGTTTTTTAAAACTTCATTACAATAAACTTGATTGCCATTTAAAACTAAAGCCCTGCATGCGTAAATACTAGGTAATCTAGGGCTTTATTTAAAACTAGATTTAGTAAGTGTTTCAAAATAAAAATGTAATAACATCTTTAAGAGTAAAATTCATGCTTTTTCTTTTAGTAAACTAAATATAATGCTCTCGAAAAACTTTTAAGTGTTATTAAAATATAAATTTTTATCATCACTTTTGGCAAAATTAAAATAAGTGCGAAAATCTGGAAAAAACACAAATGGTGATTTGCTTTTATTCTATTCAATAGGAATGTTTTTTTTTAAAACAAAAGACATTTTTGATAATATCAAAACACTTGTCTTATGTACCAAGAAAAAGAAAGAAATGCTTGTGTTATGTAAGTTATAAATGAACTTGTGCGATGAAACAAACAATTAAGTTAATGAAAATTAATTATATCTTGAACATCCCTTAAACTATTTTTCTTTAATGTCTTTTAGCTTTTCCATTAACATTGTGTTGATACAATTAAGTGCATTATTAAAGTACTGAATTTTTTTTATATAATGAATATTTTTGCTTATATAAAAGAATGTTTTTAGAAAACTGCTTTGCCTTGAATTACGCAAATATATTATGTTTTTTTATCCTTATATTCGAAAAAGGTTATCTCTTTCTATAAAATAAGGAAAAAGGAAGTTCAAAAAACCGTGAAATTACTCTAAATTAAATATATTTTTATACTCAATCAACTTAAAATACTTTCGTATATAAAATAAGCGTCATTCTAATTTAAAGATGTAGCTAAGATTTTCAAGGTAGCTTAAGAGTGACTCTGTTATAAAACTTTAATCCTTTCTGAGGTCAAGACGTTTTATTTACTGCTTGTTTCTAATGTATTATTGCTCAATGCTAAGAAATTTTTCTTACATCATTTATTTAAGAAACATGTAAAAATTAAGAACATATTAAGAACCTGTCATCATTTGTTATTATTTCCCATCAAATACTTATTAGTATTAGAGGAAAGTTGGCTAAATCGCTCTTCTCCCAAATCTTACCACCCTCATTTCCAAAGAAGGATTGAGAAGGGGGATAATCTAACAAATAAAATTCTTTTTAGGGGATCTATGCGGAAAAATCAAGTTGTGTGCAGATGCGTTAAATTATTTAGGTTTATCGGTTTCTTAATTTTTTAAAGTAATTTTAGAACATCCTGTGTAAGTATACAGCAGGACTAAAGTTTAATAAAGGTTAATAAATGTATTATACATTTGTTAATCAAACTTTTCTATTGTGCAGGTTTATTTGCCAACTAAATGTGCTTTGGAGCCCTTTTTTGTTGTTGTTAATTCTACGTTTTTGTGCAAATTGTACTTCAAGTGGTGCCCTAAATTGAATCGGTACGATCTAGGAGATATAGTACGACGCGATTTTTTAACTACTAGACAAATTGTTTTACAAATCCTTTAAACTGTACCCTACACCTAAACAAGTAAAAGGGCCGAAACAAATCCTAAACTAGAATCACCCAATACCAAGTTTTTCATCTCATTAGTGAGGCTTATAATGAGTCGGCAACAATTGAGAACTTTGTTAAAATTTAACTGTTCTGCGTAGTCCAACACAACTCTCTCAACACATAATTTCCAGGCTCTTTTTTACAGCAAAACCTCATCTTGCACGTGAATCAGTCGGAAAGATTTGAAATTATTTCAGCAAATTCAAAGAAATTTTATTTGCCTGTGAGCTAGGAATAGGAAAATAATGAAAAATATGTTTCATGAGTCTCTTGGTGATACAAGTAATTAAATGCCAGCCAGCGATTCGACATACCGATTTATTTCAATTCTTTCTCTTACTTTGGATGTTTCTATCGAATCAATTTCTGTTATTTCAGAATCTAATAAAAATTAGAAGAAAATTATTTTTAGATCCCAAAAAAGGGGACTCTGAATGAGCTGCCCTAGTGAAAGTGAACTGGATTTAAAGAAGTATTTTAAACGGGGTTGAGAAAAAAAATACAGATAAAAATATCAATTAGGTAAATCAGATCTAAAATCTTAAGTTTTAGTTCAAAAAATAAAGAATATTCTAACATTAAACTGAAATCGAATAAACCAGTTGTGTTTATATTATAAATCAAACATCTACTTTGAAACGGGATGTTCTCATCATTGAAGTTCAACCTGAATAATGGGTTTTACTCTCTGTTAGGTTCATTCAGCTGAAAATATGATGCCCAAAAAGTGACACTTGAGTTGAATTTAGTAGTACATACCACCATGCTTCTTTAGTATTTTGTTTTTGTTTATAATGCTGTTACTTTAACTATAACAGTTAAAAAAAAACACTAATATTACATCTTTTGTTATATATGCCTATCTATCCATAATTCGGGCTAACAGAATAGGTTAGCTGACAGATATCTATTAAACATTCATTATGATTACTGATTGTCTACTTACTTGCTTATTCTTGATTATTAAATATTTTCCTGGTTGGTAAAATTTAGGAAGTAGGTAGTATGATAGCAATCAGTTTCCTAAATCGTACTATTTACAAACCTGGTAAAAATCATTAATTTTAATTATTTATTGCATGAATATAATTATCATTTATCTAGCTAAATGTCTCTATTTTATCATTAAAATATTTAAAAAGCAACTGAAAATAATTTGTGAGAGATAAAAATTTAAATGTGAAAAGTCGTACTAAAAAGAACGTAATTTTATAATGCATTTTATAATGCAATCTCATGAATTTTATAAGGCAAGCCAAAGAAAGTATAAAAGGTTCGAAAAATATGAAAAAGGAATACCAAAAACAGTTTCCTTGAGTTGAGCACACTTAAAAGCTAACTAAACTTGACTATGCTTCATTTTAAAGCTGTTGTTTTTTTAACTAAATTATGTTAATCTAATAAATATTAGAACAATAAATATTCGTATTATATGTAAAATAGTCAAAACTAAGAACCAAAGTTATGTACACGTAAGTTGGAAATCTAGATAATGCTTGGTAACCATTTACAACTATCATGGTTTCGAAACCATAAAATTTAAATTTAACTGGGCATTAGAAGTTAGGCTTTTCGTTAATAATGAGTTCAACATGGTAAAATTACTTTTGTTATATTTCAAACCTATTTTCATCACAACCTAGTTAAATTTATTGTTTCTCCTAAGGTGCTCTATCACATGTTCGAAGGATATGCTGAAATGGGACCAAAGAATATCATCACTGTCGACTACTTAGCAGGGGTGGCATCTTTCTTCGTGGTGGCACTCGGGGGCACACTCGTGGGAATCCTTTGGGGACTCCTAGCAGCTTTCGTCTCCAGATTCACCCATCACGTCAGAGTCATCGAACCACTCTTTGTTTTCGTCATGTCATATTTGTCTTACGTCAGTGCAGAACTGTTTCATTTTTCAGGAATCTTGGCGTAAGAATTTTTTTCATTCTTTTTTTGTTTGATTTGATTTTTAAAAGTTGCACTAGAGTTAAGCTAATCGGTTAATGGCGACAGTTTGAAAGATGATCTGAAGGTAATAGCATTATTCAAGCACGCGTGAGGGAAAGCCTAGCGAAAGAGTTCACTTTTTATAGGTGAGGAAAGTTAAAGCGTGCGAAACATGAGCTTATTTATTTTGGCGAGAATTCCGGACCGGCATATAATTCCAATTCTTTAGTTCACTACGATAGAAAGGTAGATGATATTTCTATTTTATCTTTGTGAAAATACTTTTAATTATTAAAAAAAATCTAGCGATTTAAAGACTATATATATATATATATTTTTTTTTTTGTATGAAGATATTTTGCTTTAAAATTTCTAAAAGCTTGATCTTTCAGCATTTCGCAAATATTTCTTCATATGGTATAAAATTGTTATTTAAAGTTATTAGAATGTATCAAGATAAGAATTTAAAATGTCGCGAATTTGCCCATGCTGTGTAAAATTGCTATAAACTAACACAGCTTATCTTGCTTTTACTTTTTAAGGCTGTTTTTTAAAAGCTCTGACAGCATGGAATAATACTTTTTAGCAAATAATATGCCATTTTTGTAGCTGTTGCGAGTTTGTAACAATTATTCATGTCTGTTAGTTTAAGTTAGTCAGCATCCTGTATGCTAATTATGCAAATGGAGTAATGTGTCAAGATAAAAGGCCATACTTTAAATGGCTCTTGTAAGAGAACATCTCAGACGAGAGCCACGTTACATTAAAATACGCAATGAAAATGATAGCCAGTTCTATAATAAAGTTGACAAGATGGTATGTGTTAAAATTATAGCTTTGCTCTGAGTTTAAGACACTTTTTTTATTTCCTTAGCAAGAGAGTTACGAAAAACACCTTAACGGCTTTTCCAACAGAACTATAAAAAAATTCAACTTTTCTAATCATATAATAGATATCAATATCTATAGCTGCAATCCGAATAGCTCTAGTCCAGTTACAGTGTCATATCGATCTTTTTGAAAAAGCTGTTGTCCTATGTGACTCAAGAGCTGCTTTGCTTGCCATTGCATCCTTAAATAATCCCTTAACTTGAGACATTTTGGATTGCCGCCTCCAACTTGAATACCTAGCATCCCTTAAGAAAACCATTGTTCTCCAGTGGGTTCCTGCCCATTGCGGGGTTACGGGTAATGAAAATGCAGACTACTTAGCAAAAAAGGGGGCCTTAATTATTCAGACTTCTGCGCACATGATGCCTTTCTGTTCCATCCAACAGCTTATTAAGAGGACCTTTCAGACCTGTGCTCATGAAGAACTTATCGACCGTACTTCTACTAAGTCTTGGAGGGCTTGCATCCTAAATTTGCGAAATGGCCCAAGACGAAGAGCGGTGGCTGAATTTCGCTTGGCCACCGGTCATGACTGTCTGCAGAAACATCTGTCTAGATTTGGTACCGTTCCTTCCCCGGTATGCACTCTTTGCAGTTCTGGTGAGGACATGGACTCCACGCACCTTCTCCGCTGCTCTGCGCTTTTGCAGGAATTCTATCACTGAAAGCTATTGGGAAGCTAGAGACATGTTGTGATTAATAGACTCTGTTGCAGCATCTTTTGTTTATGTATGCTGTTACTGTCTATAATCTGCCATTGGAAATAAAATAAAAAATATCAATATCTCAATGATATTATGACTGTTCATCATGCATCTGATAGTAATATTCTTTTTAAGGTTGACATTCTGTGGTATAACAATGAAAAACTACGTGGAGGAGAATATCTCATACAAGAGTCACATTACAGTTAAATACGCAATGAAAATGATTGCCAGTTCTTCTGAAACCATCATCTTCCTCTTCCTCGGTGTCTCCACGGTCAACGATAACCACGAATGGAACACTTGGTTCGTCGTCATGACCATCTTCTTTTGCACAGTGTACAGGACTATAGGTAAAATAACATCTATAGTTCATTTATTCTTCTTTCGATTTTAACACATTGCTGACCGGCAACTTTTCTGAAAATTTCCCCATGTGCCCGGCAATTGAGCGGATGTGGAAGTAAAACAATATAAATAAACTTAAAATTTTTTTCATTTATTATTCAACTCTTAATATTTCTTTTTCGTATGATAAAAAGTATAACAATCACCTACGTGTATTGGTACACCACAAGTTTTGCAAATATATCGGGTTTCGCAAGATTATAATAAATTGGTATAGAATTAAATAGTAAAACTTGAAAAGTAAGGAAAATTACGCCCACTTTGTAAAATAGTCATCACGAGATCACTGCTAACATGATTGCTATGACTCGTGACCGGTCATCAACGCTTGGCCACGGAAACACGAGTTAACTCCTGACCGGTCATCAACGCTTGGCCACGAAAACACGAGTTAACTCGTGACCGGTCATCAACGCTTGGCTACAAAAACACGAGTTAATTCGTGACCGGTCAGCAATGTGTTAACAACCACATTGCTGACGATTGCTTCAAAATTTGTTTCTGATATAGATTTTCAAATTGTGTTGAGGAAAATATTAAATTAAAAGTGTAAAAGAAACGTAGGAGGTATGTAACAAGAAAGTTAAAAAATTTCATTGAATTGGCTTCAAAGCTTTTCCCACGACAGCATTTTAAGCATGTGATGCTAACATTTTCGTTCATTGAATCTCTGCAGCGACATGACTGTTTTGTAAATACTTCATTAAATTTTTATAAAAATATTGACTAGATAACTAATGTTTTAAAAGTTTAAAAAATAAGCTAATTTATTAAAAACTTATATTTTTAATAAAAAACTAATGATTTAGTAAAAATAAATGAGTTTGTTAACTCTTCAGATAATGTTATTAACATTCGTTTGAAAATGATTTTCTTCTTGTTGTTTAAATCAAATTCTTGCATCTGCCCCTTAAACTTTAACAAATTTGTTATAAACAATGTAGTATTTATAAATAATTTAAAAATATTTAAACTTTAAGTCTAATAAAAAATCTTTGAGTAAAACATGACATTTTAAATAAGTCAAGCGTACCAAACACGATTGAATACAGGAACCATATTTAATAGCTCGATCATACAACGAGCCATAATAAAAAATGACGCAGATATTGCACATTAACATGGTTTAAAACAATTGTATCAATAATATCTTCCAAAATATAATCACCCTAAGCAGATTCATATAATTTTTACGAATCTCATTCAAGAGGTAATGGAGAATTATTTTTTAAAGGAGTATTAATAAACTGGTTTACTGGAAAACCGAAACTTTCGTGACATTTTTCCTTAACAAGGATTGTGTAAATTACATTAATTTCAACTAAAACAACTCAACTAAAAGAAGAAAGGTCAAAAACCTCTGAAATAAAAATCAAGTTTACACAAAATTCAGTAGTACTGTGCTAAACACGAACGACATTATCTACTCAGGTAAAGAAATAACAAGTAGCCATAAACTTAGTCTGATATTAAAACAAAAGGAAAAACAAACTAAGTGAAAAATCATAAAATCACTATAGTGCTTTTGGAACGTGGAAATGATTTACATAAAGAAAATACAACTCTGTGGACAATAGAGTAAGAGGTGTGTACAGCGACAATTAGGTACATATTCAATTTGAAAATAATTTGTCTTCAAATAAGATTTTTATGATGTAAGTAAGTGATTAAAGTATACGAAAAACTCCACAGTTTAAAATTTTTTTACTCTATCCCAGCAGATAAATTATCTTCGCTGGTGGGAATTATAAATATCTTATTATGAAACATTTTAACAGCCACAGTAATTTATTCCAATTATAATTAAAAGCAATTAGAAAGCTGGCCCATTCTATGAAGGCTTAACAGGTTGAAGAAGCAAACAATTAAAAAAATCTGTAGATAAGTAACGAAAAGTAATTGTTCTGAAATATTAAAAAGTTATTCTTATATCAAACTTCATTTTCTTAGTATTTCATTAACGTTTATAAATGTTGAACATTTTTTAATTATTTGAATATTTGTGCAAGTATATTTAATTTTATAACAATGCACAGATTATTTATGTGAGTATATATATTAACTTTTCAATTCGCAAAGAAATTAAAGTAAAACGCAACTATTCGATTTATTGTCAAATAAAATAAGCATTTTCTTCAAAAAGTAATATCCTAACTTCATTATTCATTTTTAAAGAGTTCACAGTGTCGAATTTTTATTTTTTCGAAAATATTTATAAGCAAATTATCATTTTAAAATCATTTTTCTTCAGATTTACAATAGGCCATGAAATGCATTTAAAGTGATCGATGACAACACATATAAAATCCTTTTTAATAGATGTCATTCTTTAAAGATAAATTAATAATAAATGTCAACAATGAAATATTATTATTTCCAAGCGGAAAGCATAAAATGTCAGATTCAAACTTTAATTTTCTTTTATGTGCCTTATAGATATTATTTCTTAAATGTACAATTTGATTATTTTACGATGTGTATATTTATTTAAAACTCCTCGTACAATTCCGTATTATGCTTTTTTTAATGCATAATAATTTCATTCAAATTAACTTAAAAAAATATTTAAATATAGGAAACAAATATTAATTCAAGTTTTTTTTTAAAAGTAGCTTAACTAAAATATTTCATTAAACGGGAACACTGCTTTAAAATTTTAGAATTGTTTGCTAACTAGAATTGTTTTCGCCCCAGTTTTGTATAATTAGTTAGTTTGAATATTTAAGCTCATTGAATATATGTTGAAAGTCATATAAAAGGAGAAAGATAAAAGCATCCATTGATTGCATCAAGATGCGTACAAATTCACCAGATGAAATAAATATTTTAAATAATTTTGAAGTTGTGGTTTCCATAACTTTCTCATCCAATTTACTTCAACATTTATCAGTATATTTATTGGTAATACAATTTTCGTTTCGTAGAATTTTTATTTCATTTATAGCTTCTGATAAATTAAACTATCGGTGCTGGTTTTTTATATCAATAACTATTTCTTAATACTAATACTGGCTTCTAATATCAATGGGCAATTCGAAGGTTACGGACCTAACATTTGTAAGCTTTAAATGCCTAGAATTAAGTTAAAAATTCTGCAGTAGATCTGAAACTTTTTAATAACAATTTTAAAAAAAATACTGACTAATACGGACGTAACTCATGCTAATGTCGAAATTGCGCAGTGAGTAATTAATTTATGTTCCATTGTTCCTTGAATATGTTTGGTAACCAAGAAAGAATTTTACGAACACACTCTTAAGTAAAACAAATATTTTTATACACGTCTTTTATGTAAGAAATTATTGCATCAAGATTAAGTAAGAAATTCGTTATTTGATTACTTTCTCCTTAGTTTTTATTTTCTTAATTTATTTAATTTTCTTAATTCTTAGGCTTTTATTGTTAAATAAGTTTATTTCCGCTCCCAAATTATTATTTTAATTTCAGATGTTTGCTATCATGCTAAAATTCAGTAACAGAATTTTCAAAAAGGTTCTTCAATATTCTAAATGAAATATTTATGATCTGATGCCAATTAGACCATGAACCACTTTCCAAATTCAGTTTCTTTATTTTGGCAAAACTTAGAGCCATCGGGTGTGAGAAATGGAGTTTTTATAAGAAAACAATTCTTTCTTTATTCCATGTATCAAATATTTTTGATAACACTTTATGAATATTTGGTTAGTCTCATTCCATTTCTTTTCTAATCCAGGGTTTTGCCTGAGAGCATCATCTTTAAATTGCATAGAAATTTTAAACTTTTTTTAAAAATGTTTAAATGTAGATAAATGCTTTAAATTAAATTAAATTAAATTTAGAACAGTTTCAAGGAATAATAGTACATGCCAAAAATAACAATATTTTTTAAAAATAAAGTAATGAATAAATGTTTTTTTTAAATATATTTGAAATAAAAATTGGGAAAATTCAAGAACAATTAACTTATTAACCTATCTAATGTTTAATTTTGGTAAAAAAATAAAACTACCTATTTTCCGTCCTTTGAAAGCTTTTTTGGTGCCAAGATTTGCATTAAATCAACATCAAATAATGTTGCCAATAATCAAATTGTGTTTTTTTTCTTCAAAATAGTTCAAAAAACATTATTTACTTTTGCTGAACTTTTGTTACAGATGTAATAAAAAATTGGCGAAATTAAATTTGACAATTGCAAAATTATATTTTTCAAAAAAACATTTCTTTCTTCTTTTGCATAAATGTGGGATACGTCAAGTTTGCTAAATTTCAAATTTTTACATCTTTGTTTACTTTTCGTGGAATTGTCCTACTACTGGCTTCAAAAATTAACACTTTTTTTAATATTAATTCTGTTTTAATATCAATATAATTATCAATACTGGCAACTTTTTTGTTTGATATAAATTTATTCCATTAAAAATTATTTAATAAGAAAGTCTACGTGAAAATTACACATTAGTTAAAAAACTTACGCGTTAAAATTAATCGTTTCACTTTCAAGTGTATCGTAAGAACTGAAATTTAGTAAAAAAAGAAGAAAAAAGACATAAATGAATTAAAATAAAATATTTATGTATTTTCATATTTTCAGGTGTTATTATTCTCACTGCAATAGCAAATAGATTTCGTCTACATCGAATTGATAAAGTGGAACAGTTCATTTTGGCCTATGGAGGGTTAAGGGGTGCAGTCGCCTTTGCCTTGGTACTCATTGTCTCCGATAGAATCATTCCCACCAAAAATATGATGGTAACAACCATCATCGCACTAGTTTTCTTCACTGTTTTCATTCAGGTAAAAAAATAAATAGTAATTTGTTTTATCATTAGTATGTTGTTTTCTAATAAATCATAATAAGACTAAAAATCACTATAACAATTTTAATTGCCGTTTATCTTGAATTTTTTTAACTGACGCCAAATGTTTGAACAAATTGTTTCAATTTGTTACTTATGTTTCATAATTCATAATTTATTCAATACATATTACGTTATTTGAAACAATGTAAAGAGTAAATGATTACGATTTTAAAATAATCTTATTACATTTGAAAAACTGGTTAATGGCCAATTAAATAGTTTTATTATTATTATTACATTTTTGCAGAATAGGTGAGTAAAAATTAAGTTAGAAATTTATGCGGTGTTTCAAATCACCACTCTTAATTCATACAACTTTAAAATTCCTGTCTAAAATAAAGCTATTAGATGATTGATACACACTGAAGGTGGCCATCGTGATTATTAAGAAACATAAAAGGGATTTTCTAGGATATATTATATGTGTAACACTTTTTTAATTATAATTTTGTGGACATAATACGCATATATTTAAAAATTTTGTATCGTCTCAGTTTTAAAAAATGTATTTATTGTCCCATTTATTCGAGAAATAGTTTATATTTAAAATTACTAAAAATAAAGTCAAATAATAACCAGATTTATGTAAGTTGTTATATCGTTGCTTTCGCACTAATTTTACAGAAAACTTAAATAATGTTGAAATTGGTACTTTGAAGGGAAAACACACATTTTTAATGCAAAGCCAGAAAATATCAAGTTCTATAAATTTGCTTTCTCGCTCTCTTTTTTTCTTTTTATTGTTGAGATATAAATGCAATTAATAGTCTGGTGAAGTAATCCATCAATTGATAGTAGTTAAGAAAGAGCAGTTTTGTTCTATAAGAAAAAAAAAGCGATATACGTCTCGCAAATTGAAAAGAAAGCTAAAAAGGAACAATAATTGGTAAGATAAAACCGGAAAAAGATGCTCTTAACAAAAGGGCAGTCAGCGTATTTCCTTTGAAATGTGAATTTATAAAGTTTGGCAAGTGAATATAAAAATCATTATTCATTAGCTCTTTTCTTCCCATGAATGGAGAATGAATAACTAAATAAAAATAGATAATCGTCATGAAAAATTTATCTTTACCCAGTCTTTCATTGCTTATACTTTTTATTACTGATTTTTGAACTGAAAAGAACTATTTCACGCTGATAAAAATGCGACAAAGCAGCTAACAAATTGAGACGTTCAACTAGTTTGAAGTATGTTAAAAAGATTTCATAGATTTTAACTGTCTTGTTTTAAAGGGAAGAGATATCATCTACTTCCGCGTCGTTAAAAAAGATGTTAACAACTTAGAGCAGGGATAATCGCAGGGCAACTACATCGCTGTTAAAGAAGAGAAGGATATATGTCAAGCATCAAAGAGCATCTGAAATCTCTATTCTCGATAAAGCTTTTTATTTGACGATTTTATTTTATTTTATTTTATCATCGGCGCTGAACAGCCACTCATTATCGAATGTATGACTACATAGTTAATTTCCTGCAATTTTGAACCCAACCCAAAAGTCAGATGAACTCCTAGATCAAGCATTTAAGACAAAATCGGAGGATCTTTTGAGGGAAACAAACTCACAGTCGCGTTACATGGAGCAGAAAAGCACGAATATTTCCCACATTCAGCCCAATAGCAAGGAAACTTTAACCTCTACCATAGGGGATTTTCTTTTTGTCAGCATTGTGATCGGATTATTGGATGGTTGATCAAAATTAGACAGAGGAAGATAAAGCTTTGATGATCGCTCGTTAATTCGTAGATATAAACTGTCGTTGATTCTTATATGTACTTGATTTATCAGCATTCTCATAAAACCACCAAATATCTATTTTCATAATTGTGAGTTCACAACAGTCATTCATAACAGTTCAATTAAGCATTATTCGCGTTTTCCAGCTTCCTTCTATGTTAATTAGAAAAAAGTTCACGGTATTTATTAAAAGAAAGATAATCAATTCGATTTTTCAATGCTTGAAACGATAATCGATAGTTGCAATTGTTTGGACAGTCCATCACTGCATAACAGTAAAATAAAACAGGAGCGTTTGTTTGTGAAAATGGGCTATTCACTTGCGAAAAGTTCTGTCATGATGTTGCAGCGAGTTTTATCTTTTATATGTCAGCGGAGACAGAATACTCTTTCTGATCTCATTCTTTCTCTATGGGTAACAGTGATTCAGTCTAATGAAGTCAACGAACTTACTTACATGAAACTGTTGGACTAAAAATATTCTAATCAATTTAATATGCATCATAGGCATCGTACAAAGGTAAGTTGGCTGGGCACTGGACTCACGTTCGTGAGAATGGGGGTTCGAATCCATCCCGTCGAAGACTCCTCGTGTAGTAAATGCTGATTTATGCACGCTAAATCTGTCGGGTCACAAAGTCCTACATGTTCCCATAACAAATTATACCTCTATGAGTACTGAATTGGAGATTGATCGTTCTTGGGCTCAGGTCAAAATTACGATCTGTGGATGAATGAATGGATGTATGAATGGGTCCGCACTTTAAATGGGCGTGACGTATGGATGTGGGAGAAGTCTGAACTTGGCCATAGGTGGCGCCACTGGAGAATAAGAACAATCGCACCCCCTCTGCCTTAATGGCCGACAACAACAAATAAAGGTCAATGAGAATCAAATACAGTGAGCAAAATAAAAATGTAAAAATCATGTACATTTAAATTTAAAAAAGTACATTTAAAAGTATATAAAAAAGTACATCTAAATTTAACCGTTCAGAAATTATTCGACAATTTCATTCAAAATTTGTATTTTGTCATTTAAAATTATACTTTAAAATGATGTAATCTACCGTACAATTCAAAAATTTTTCGACCATTTTATTTTATTTTATCATCGACCTTGAACAGTCAATCAATATCGAATATATGTCTATATCATAGTTTGATTCCCTACATTAAAGTATGACTTTTTAAGTTGGGTTCTCCGATTTTGAGCCCAACTTAAAAAACAGGGGAAATCCTGGATCAACAATTAAGACAAATTAATTTAATGTCAATTTAATAAAAAATAAGTCAATTTTTTTATTATTCTGATTAAGTAAAATAAATAAATAAATAAATAAATACTAAAATTTACTTTTTACATAGATTGGTTTATCCTTAGAGAAAAGAATTAGAATGATGTGCAAAATTTTTTTACAATAATGTAAATAATTCTTAGTTTTAAAACTTTAGCAGATAATGATAGCATAGAATTGTGTTAATTGAGACGAATATACGTGTAAATTATTAATTATTTTAAAAATTATTTAACGAATCGTATGTTTATGATTTATAACAGCCAAAGCATATTTTGACAAGCGTTTTCAATTTCAGGGCATGACAATCGGACCTCTCGTAAGGATATTAAATGTGCCAACCAAAAACAAAATTAAGATGTCCATGAATGAGAGAATAATTACAAGAGTAAGTTTAATACTTATTTTATATTGTAAATAATAATACAATTTAGTAAATTTAAATTTCACTTTAATTAAAATAATAAATAAAAATAAATTAAACATCTGCTGTTATGAACAATATTTTTTTTAAAATTTTTTACACAAAAATTTTTTGTAAAAATGTTTGTTAAAATTTTTGTAGCTTAGATGTCTAAGAGTTTTCTTTTTTTAGTTACACAGAACGTAGCACAAGAAAAACTCACAGTCAAACACTAATTGATAACAGATATTTTGGTACAAACAAATATCATCCTCGGTTGACACTTTTTAAAGCGTGTTTTAGTAAAAATAATAATGGAATACACAAACGACCTTAATAACCTTATAAAGTTTTTGAATTTCCTACGTTTCACTAGGACCTAGTTCCAAAATTAAATAATTATATTTTAACTAAAACTATTCAAAAAATAATTAAGTAACTTAACTAACACCAAAAATGAAAAAAAGGCGTAAAATAATTGTTGTGTTTTATCAAATCTCAGAACTTTTTAAAAAATTTAATTTTTTCTTTTGTGCGTTTTCTGAAAGCTTATAATCGTATAAAATAATGCAACATTTTAAGGATTTATAACAAGAATCACGAAGATTGTCAAATGCAGCTCATATGAATCAATCGCATTATCAGAAGAATAGTTTTCCACATCGGCTAACTGATTCTGCAAAATTTGTTTATGCGATTTCCATTTTGTTATTGAGAGACATATGCACCATTTTCCTCAATGATGCATATGATGTGTCTATTTTTTTGTGGAAAAAACAGTTAAAGTTCATTAAAATTTCAAAAAGAATAAGTCTGTGCTACTTAACAAGAGTATTCGCTTATCTATAAACTTATAAAAACAAAATAGAACTTGAACGACGACAGTTACGACCGGGAGAAAATTACAATTTCGCAAAATGCAATACAGCAACATATCTATTTTTCAAATAGTTTATTTCAGAATATATTTTTTTTTAGATTTAACGATTTGACAACTGATTAGTTAACTAAGACATTCTATAACTAAAGAAAATTACAACACGTAGCTTCAAAACTGGCCACATTAATATTACGAAAACTAATAAACAACGAAATCAGTTACCATCACACTAGGCGAAGTTTTTCTCTCCATTTTTATCTCCTCGTTAAAACTATCCTAGCTGTTTCGGGCTACATTCCACCTTGTTTTTTTACCAGTTAAGAGATACATAACTACGCCAAAATGACGTAAATTATAAATTAACCAGCTTGGTCTCCTTTCAAAATTATCTTTTATAACATAAAAACTTTAATGATAAGCAATAATGGTATTCGCCTTTAATGGTAACGTATAACTAACTATTCCTCATTGCTTAAATTATCGCTAAAGATAACTTAACAAAATGAATACAAAGGAATAATCAACGTATAACTAATTTTTTAACATTACTTATATTATTACTTCAGATAATCTAACAAAATGAATAATTTCTATGGTGATGACAGTAAATAAAGAAATGCTCAAATTTGTGGTACCACATAAGAAAAATATATTATTCAGCTCTTTGATAACAAAAATTATAGTACGTTTGCAAAATTTTCTGCTAGAAATAACTTCTTAGCAATAAAACTTTTGTTTCATCAGAAAATTAAGTTTTCTTAGCTATAAGAAAAAACTAATTTGATAAAAATAACAAGTTTTAGAGAAATAGTTATTTCGCAAAATACACTTTATTTTTTAGTTACATGGTAATACTTTAAATAGTGAGGACAAATTGTAATAGCAAGAAAAATAATACGTATCCATTAGAGACTACGCTGGTAAAAGATACTTCATGGATTCACTCCATGTCAATACTCAGAAAAATTTTGTTTCGTTATTTTTCTCTAAGTTTTGGCTTTCAGCCAAGTTCATGCAGTGTGTTGCTAATTTCTAAACTACATTTAGATTATAAGAACTGGAGTTAAACCTTATCTTATTTTAAAAACAGTAGCTTGTTTAAAAAACAATTAAAAGATTAACGGATAAATTAATTAGGAATTAAAAAATAAAACTGTTAAAAGATTTTAAACGGAAATACTATACAATGCTTAATGAAATGTTTTAATGAAAATAAATTTTAACAAAATATGTTTCAATATATTCATAGTCTATGGATCACCTCATGGCCGCTATAGAAGATATTGTAGGTCAAACAATGGGAAATTATCATTTGAGAGATAAGTAGGTATCACGTTCCTAAAATATTTTAACCCTCCATACAGTGCCATCGCATCGTTTTAACCCTTTTTTTTTAAACCCTTTCAGATTTAAATATTACAATAACAAGTACCTTCGTCCAATATTGACGAGAGAGCATGCAAATGCTGAACCAAAAATATTCGAAACATATTCCAAATTGAATGTTGCTGATGCTATGAATCTAGTGAAACACAATTCGAACTTGATACCTGGTGCTATGGGAAATGACTTGGGAGTTTCGCTATCATCCATATTCAGATCTTATACTCAATCAAATCTCACCAAAAGGTAAAGCAAACAATTCTTATTCAACGAAATTGAAATCAAATTAATGTATATCTAAAATCATATTTAAAATGAGTTTTATTCGGTTTTATTTCATAATACAAACGAAATAATAAAACAAAAATCGCCACTTTAATGTTTAATTAAACTTTAATTTTACTATCATTCATGTATGTAATCCTTTCCTTCCTTTAACACTAAATCTATGGGGGTAGTGGATTCAAGTATTAGCATAAACAATAGCGAAAGTTATAAATAGATTTTAATAATGTTACCTGTGCTCATTAAAGCGAAAATATGCTTTTGATAGCACTATTTTTTTTTAAAAAAACTTAAATTATTTTTTAAAAAAATCTTGCTCAATCAAACAATATTGATTTCGGAAAAAAAAAGACTCAAAAATATTTATTACAAAAATATATTAAATACAAATATATATTTATTTGTATTTAATATATTAATGTATTTAATATATTTTTTATACATATTTTTTATATATATTTTTAAAAAATTTTCTAGCATCGAAATCACTTTTTATATTGTAATACGGTAGGGAATAATAAATTCCACGACAATGCGGACTAAATGCGACAGAAAAAATTTTAACGTTATTTTGATACTATTTTATCGAATTTTATCTGAAATTTTTTCCTCTTAGTCAGAGAATATGCCTATGATACTTAACCTGAAAGACCAAAATAATAATAACAAAAAAATGAAAAAAATAGAATTAACAGTATGTTTTTTTTTCTTCTAAATGTTTTCGTTCTCAAGGTCAAAAAGTTTGATAGTATAATAAATAATTTTTCAGAACTGACGAATTATTATTTTTCAAATAAATAACAGCTAACAAATATATAGACCATTTTATTTTATTTTATCA
>NC_092209.1:38640071-38755470 GCF_043381705.1 Parasteatoda tepidariorum | reverse complement strand
CTTATTATTTCCCCCACTTTTTTACATTTGTCTATTATTTTTCTTTGTTTTATTCTTCATTTTGAACATATATATATATATATATATATATACGATCTTCTAAAATTAGCAAACACATTTCTTAAAAGTGAATTGCAGTTTTGAATGTTAGGCTTATTACCCAATATGAGTTTATATAAAACCTTTTTCATAATTAATGTTCAATTCAATAATAATGTTCAATTCATAAATATTGTTCAATTCATAATCCTAAAGAATAAAAATGGTAAAAAAACAAAACAAATAAAATAGAGAACGAGCACTTCATATTAAGAATGGTAGGCTTGGTATAATAACCACGCTTTTTCGAAATGGTGAAATTTTTACATGCTGTTCCTTGTTATTGCTTTTCTTTTTTTTTTTTTTCTTTGACACCAAAAATATTTTCTTGAATAATTTAAAAAGATTATAGTTATATTTCCCCAAATCATTTGTGCAAAATTTAAAACAGTTGCGAGTAAGAATGTTCTGTAATTTAAATCGCAGTAGCATAAATTGATGCTCGGCATAAATTATTTATAAAAACTACCTTTAACAGTTTCTTTCTTTTTTAGTCCAATAGATGAAAAGGAGGCCAAAAATAACAATGATATTCCACGAAATGATTCAAGCTTTTTAAATGTAGATATAGCAGAACTTGAATACTCACCTAGTACGAAAGATCTCGCTGATGCCCAACTACACCATATACTTTCCGATGCCATGTTCAAACCACCAAGAAAAGTATGATTACAAAATATTACTTCCTATACTACCATAATAATGCTGTAGTTATTAGTTTATTCACATTAGTTGATATTAAACTGCATATATTACTTTCAAGTTAATGAAAGAGTTATTCCTTTTTCAGCGATTTCGCTAGACTTAGGAAACTACGAGTTTTAAAAACCCAGGACATCCAAATTTCTGGGTCTCTGTTTAAAACGCGAATTCTTTACCCCTTAATCTTATAAGATTTTACCTATTAATATACACATTCATAATGATTCTATTACGAAACAAAACTAAGAATTTTAAAGCAAGAAATAAATTATATTTGAACAATCAGAGCTTTTAATTCGGGATGATCATGAAGGAAAAGCAACAATGCTCAGAATTTTTCTAATTTTCTTTAGCTGCTAATAAAGAAAAAAAACGCTTTTTTTTTATGTATATATTTATGATTTGATTGTAATTTTAAATACATGCTATTTTTTTTCCATGCTGGTGAAATACGCGTCCCAGGTTATGCCCAATGACTTATTTTTTTCTCCCCCTCTACAATTTCTGGAGTATTTAACGTGCTATGTAGCACGCAATCGGAATCACAGATAATTTAATCAGTAAATTTTGTAGCTAATTTTATAAAGGCAAGTATTGGTGTGATTTATCAATTATTTTAAAACCATATTCATGTAAGTTCTCTTTACAGCGATACATTAATCGAAATTCAATATATGGTCGCAGCAATGATCCCACCAACGATTCACACCAAACAAGACTCCAGATGCGTCATATGATTGACGAACGAATACCTCACCGAAGACTCAGCAGTCACACTTATAGTCACGCAGTTCCTCTGAAATCAAGCTTGGCCAATAGCAATAACACTCAACATGGTGGTAGCAACTCGGAACGAAGTTTGGGTTCCAATTCTTCAGACGGGACCAACACACGAGGTCTTCTGAACGGAAAGAAAAGTACGTTTTAAAACTGGTAGTTTTTTTTATTTATTTTCACCAAACCTGTTACATCTAAAGTAAATTTCAAAAAAAAAAATTTTTTTTTTTGGGCTTCAGAATATTTTTTTATTTATTTCCAATGAGCTGCACAATCGGTCTTGCCGATGAGCAGACCTAGTGTGTTCTCCAGGGGTGGTATCCACTCTTTCAGGACCACCACAATGGGTGAGATACCGTTGGTCATGTTAATTTGGACGTCTAGTTTCTGCCACACTAGATGGCAGCACCGAGACTCTATTTGGATGCTGAAGTGCACTAGGAATTTAATTTTGCCGGAAATGCCAAGAGCCAATAAGGCACTCCTGGGATCTTTTACATGCCGCATAACCATACATGGCCGCTGAGGATTTTCTGCATCCCGAAAATCCGGTGTCTGGGCCGGGGATCGAACCCGCAGACTTGAGCTCAGAAGGCCAACGACAAACCAACTGCGCCATCCAGCCAGTTGTTTCAGAATATGTAATGTGTAAAAATGGGTGAAATACTTCGCAGTTCAGGAAAGTAAACAAGTTGAATAAAGATGTCCCACCTACGAGACTGAATTAAATCAGTTTGATCTTCAGCTATCAATAAATTGACTGCGTCTTATATTGAGCCGTCTTAAGAAAGAAACAGTACCTCAAATTAAAGATACTGTCTTCTTTCAAGACGGCAGTATACATTTTTTCTTTTACTTTTGTTGTTATTAGCAATCAATTGATGATGAAGCTAAAGTACCTTCAAATAACGTCAGTTCAGAAATCTTTAAGGAAGACCATTTAAAGACTAGAATTTTTAGATCAAAAATAATACTGTCTTGCAAAAAAACAGGTTTTTTTTCTTCAAGTATCTTTAAATAATATTTGTTGAAGCAATTTTTCCATACCCGATTGCTAATCAAGGCTAATATACAGTATGCCAAGAAAAAAAAACGGACCACACTGAGTAACTTGGTTTAATGATCAATCTTTCAGTTCCAGAACGCAATCTTAATGGATCGAGGGGATTACCTCAAATATGCTACAAAATAAGCAGACAGTATTTTAAATTATGAAATCAGACTTAACATACTTCCTCTGAATAAACATACCTTTTTTTTCTACGGATTCGTATTTCGGACACCGAAAATATAAAGGAATATAGGGGGTAGGGTTTTATATAGGAGGTAAATCGAAATTTAATAATACGACGTCTTAAAATTCGATTTCTAAGGAACTATACAACCGAATTTATATTTTGCCATGTAAAATTACATACTTTAAAATGACGTAAGCAATTGCATACCTTACAATTCGAAATTTTCCCGCTATTATAAAATAAAATAATAAAATTTAATTATATTTACTAAAATGTATTTTTTGCATGGAATTATCTTTGAACAAACGAATTTTATAATTGAGTGCAAAAATTCTTCAATTCGCTTAAAAAGTTCTCGAGATATTGGCGAAATGGATACGTAAAAATATAAACTTCGAATCACTCTCCTGACCAAATTAATGGGGACCATATTTACCAGATAGACGCTACCACCTACATTGTCAAAAATCCTTATCCACCGAAAAAAAGGTATGTTTATTAAAAGAACGTACGCTATTGTGTCTTATTTCTTAATTTAAAATATCATCTGCACAAATTAATTGGCATACTTGAGATCTCTCCCTCGAACCATTAAGATTTAGTCCTAGAAAGTGAAGATCCAATCATTAGATCAAAAGTTATTCAGGTGGTTCATTTTTTTTTTTNTTTTTTTTTTTTTTTTTTTTTTTTTTTTTTTTTTTTTTTTTTTTTTTTTGGTGCGCACAGTGCATTTGTTTTTTTTTTATACTTTCTAATAAAGACGTGATAGACTTTAAAACTATCAAAAAAATTTTCCAACCTTATTATAGAAATTATTTTTATGCGTTAACAATTTTATGCATCGAAGCAGCAGAAATAAACATGAGAATATAAATGAAACGCTCAAACAAGTTAAACAAGTCAAAAGACGTGTTATTGCATAAAATTCTCTAGTGAAAGTATTTTATATATTAGTAGCAGCACAGGAATTTGTTCACTTCATATGCGCATTGCCATTAAACTCATCCATCACCAGTAACAACAGTTATTTAGTATTTTCCATCTGTTGCTAGTTATTTCTCCTGATGTTGTGTTCTTCAACGAATTAACAAAAAGACCGGGATAGTTTGGTTGGTAGGTTACTCGGCCCATGTCCAAGAGTTCGTGGGTTCGATGCCAGCCGGCCGAAGACTCTCCGTGTAGTAAATTGTGACTGATGCACGTTATATCTGTCGAGTCGCTAAGTCCTCCATGTTCCCATAACAAATCAATACCTCTGGGGGTACTGATCCAGGAGTTTCCTTGTCTTCTGGATTGGTTTAAAATTACAAGGCTACGGAGTTGAACATTAGTAGTCGTAAACCCAAAAATTGGGTCGGCTGTTCAACGACGGATATATATATATATATAAAAAAAGAAGAAATAAAACATTTTTAATTTTTTTCACTTTTTAGAAAATACTCATCTTCCTAAATTGCGCTTCAGTGTTGCGGATGATCCTTCTTCAGAGTACGATTTACCAACTCCTATGCCTACTCAAACGGGTACGGCCATGGATGAACCTTTATCTAACTACAGTTCTCTACTAGATGTTTCTTCCACCTATGATGATGATGGTATCGTTTTCACAGCTCATATTCGACCCTGTACGCCGTTACCACACCCAGAAACAAAAGCCAAAGGTAAAGCCCCGTTTGTTGTTTTTATCTTGCAATTTATTGTTAAAAAATTGCCCTGATTGTCAAAACTGAAAGATTTTCATTATTTAAATATCAAGAGTATAAAAACCGGTATAAATCCATTTAAATATTGTGTAGGCACCTAAGGTGCGATGAAAATTAGCGTTTCATTTATTTTCGCTGATAAAAAGGGATTTGTGTACAATGGTTATAAGAAACCAACTTTCTTATATCGGAAAAAATTTCTAAAATAATTTCATTTTATAAATAAAGAATTTAAAAATTGCTTACATTACAGTTATGTTTACTGTTTATAATTCACTAATCTACAATTTTGGCCAATCGGCCTGAAAAGTTTCAATGACTTTAATGAAGATGCCTTTTTAAGCATTTATAAATTGAATTAATTTTTTTCAGATTTTGCACAGGATTCAGATAGCAATGATGACAGTATTTCACTATCAGCTCCTTCAAAAACGCTGACGGAACTCACCCTACCTTGGAAACGTGACGTCGAAACAGGAGTAGATGAAACAGAAAAATATGTTATTCGCCAGCAAGAATTCCCGTCTTGGATAGAAAATCGCGACTATCACTTACACAGTTCACCCACCAACACGCTCATAAGTCGACTCGGGAATAATTCTAAGAGAGTGAGTGCCCCAGCTGTGTTCGACATTTTCAATGATGAAAATTCGCAAAAAATAGCCAACGCGAGGAGGAGCAGTCAAGATTCCATATACAGCGACGCAACTGCAACACGTCGCAGCAGCAGCGACGACAGTATGTTGCCTAGTTCTTCCTTCAAAGCTACAAAAGTAAACGTAGAACCTGCCGTTACTAAGGACGTCGTCATTGAAATCAATGTTAATGGCAAAAGCCCACCCATTACCATGCTCAATGGTAAAACCATGGACGAAGATAATCCAGACAGTCAGGCAACTAGGCTGTGAATTGTAATTTAATAGACTCTCTCTCCAGAGTTCAGCTAAGTCATTCATTGTTGAAAAACTATTATTTCAACCCGAACTGTGCAGAGTGAAGCATTGCTACAGTTCTAAATGCTTAGTTCCACGCCGTTTGAAATCTGGATTTCAAACAAAATCTCTCAACGGTGCTGTACTTTTTTTTTAGTCTTAATTTAAAAAAATGCCCACTTAACCATCGTGAATGTCGTGACAATAATCTAACTCAAAATTGTAGCTTTTATTTATAACTTGAGCATAAAACATCGATATAATTTTCCTGGTACTTTTTGTATCATATTATGAGGATTTAAAAATGAAAAGTATGATCACATTAGCAATTATTTAACTATCAATAACTATTTATCATTTCATATAAAACAATTCTCAGGTAAAACAATTATATAATATTATAGTGTTATACTTTTTATAGTTTTAAGTCTGGCTTAGCACGTTTTTATAAGAGAAAATCATGAAAAACAGAAGCTATCGTAAAAGGTTGTTTAAAATAATAAAGAAGACAAAAAAATAAGGACCACAAAAAACTTTGATCGCTGATCATGAGATTTGGCAATTGGAAAACACACTATTTTAGAAATCAGCTTAACTTCGAATATTTTCTACTTCAGTTTCTAAGAAGGGAAATGGAAGAGGGATAACAAAACAAAGCGCAGAAGAAGATTATACGTACAAATTTAATTTTTTAAAACAATCAATTCTAGAGGGAAAAAAAGTTAAGATGTGGCATAAATGCATGCTATATTTATTTATATTGTGCACTCCATATACTCAGGATTTCAGAATTGGGTTAGTAATTAAAAAAAAATTAACTTTACTGTTAATTATAGTATTTATACTACATACAACACACAATATAAATCATTTTTCTAATCTAATGTTGTTAATAAAAATGTTGGTATACCTAAATATTTCCTCAAGGATATTCATGATTTAGGGTTTCCAAATAAAAAGTATGAAAAAGTGTAAAAAAATTTTTTATAATTTCTACAATTTTGAAAAACATAAAATGTGAAAATTCGAAATACTTTAGAACTTATCATAACTGTCTACGCCATCTTTTTACAAACTTGGTAGATAAAAATTATTATTAATAATTCTTAGAAGGGGAATTAGATTTCAAACATAAAAGCTCTGTAAGAAACTATTTTTGAATTTTCACAGCAATTTTTTTGTTTTTAAGTTAGAAAATATGAAATAATTGTTCAAAACTTACTTCTTACCATTGCATACTCATATTAAATCTCTAGCAAAGTTAGAGAAAAATTACTTATATGAATATGTGGATGATATATTTACAGGATTTTTAATAAAACCAATATTTGGGCACAACCATGATAATTATGTCCTAGCTCTTTGTTCCACAACAAAATATTTACAACAGAAAGAGCTTGAAATCATTAATCTTAATAAGTTTCTAAATTAAATTTTTTTTTTAAATTTTTAAAAAATTATAATATTTTATTATCAAAATTAACACGGGAAATAAATTGAAAGGGTTATCAAGAAAATATTTTTGAACTAGGGGCCCCATAGTACCCTGTAGCTTGTTGTTTCTTTGCAAAAAAAAAAAAAAAAAAAAAAAAAAAAAAAAAAAAAAAAAAAATTCTACTGAAGTTATAATTGCGAAACGGTTAATAAGATTAGACCGCCTTTCTAAAAAACTGTATCTTAAAATGTAGCTCAGAATTACATTATAATAATAATAATAATAAAACAATTCTCTTAGTTTTAAACTTTTGAATTAATACAGGATAAATACAGGAAATTGACTTGAATAATTACAGTAAAATAACTTTAAATGAGGATACAAAAATATTTATAGAAAAACAATACTTTTATGATGATGATGACAACCAATACAATATAGAAATGAGTGAGGAAAAATTGGATCTTGCCACATGATTTTCAGCCAATAAAACTAGAACACCATCATTACATTTTTATAGATAGTAAGATATTACCAATTATTATAATTCAGCCGATCTTTGATATTGCCATAACGATATTGAATCATACAATATATTTCATTGTATGCTAGGAGCATAAAAGCGGGTACCTTAGGGCAGTGTTCCCCAACCCCCGGTCCACGGACCGGTACCGGTCCGTGGATCAAATGGTACCGGGCCGAAAATATCTGTGTTCCATTAAATTTTATTTATTTAAAGAAAAAAAGGGGCCCCCGAAGGTAGTGACATAATTTTTAAATGTTTCTAATGTATCATTGTCTCCGATTACCCCCAGATGGAACCGTCTCATTGCAAAGAAAGAAGCTCAGGGTTCTCATTGATTTAACGTTCTAGTAAGTTAAAATGTTAAATCACTTTCTTTTTTGGTGTAACTGTATTTTATTTTAAAGGTATAAAATCAAAATAATCTAAAATATAAACAATCAATGCCCCCCCCCTCAGTTGGCNCCCCTCCCCTCCCGTAGAGGGCCACAGTGAAATTATCAAACGTTGACAGGTCCGCGGTGATAAAAAGGTTGGGGAACACTGCCTTAGGGTACCTTTAATTATAAGTAATGCTTTTAAAATGCTTGAACGAGCTTGTACCTTTTATTTTTTAAAAACCATTTTAATTAATATTAGTAGGTACATAAAAACGAGCTTTATTTGCAAAAATCTTTCGAAATACATTTAAAATAAATATAAAATATTTTTCTGGAATGAATTTTAAAAGAATTTGTTAATTTGTAAAAGTTATTAAACAATTTGTAAGTATCATATTAACAATATTCAGATTAAGAAAATCATGAGTTTCTTACTTAAAATTAACATAAATTGTGCATAAGCCATAAAAGTTTCAAGATATAATAAAGGGAAGGAAAAAAATTTTTTCCTTACCTTTCAGTTTCTTATTAAAAAAAACAATCTGTAAACGTGTCCAGTATCTGTAAATCTTGTCCAGTTCCATAAATGATTTTATATTACTTTTTGTAACTATTGTTCTAGAATGTTGTTAAAATTCCAGTCATACTTTTTCTCATGAATTTCTTCTGTTTAATCAATGTGAAAAGTTTTTATCTAAAGAGAAAAAAAATTTTAGAACGCAAAGTTGATGGTCTGTGTACCATTTTTAGGGAAAGTAAAATATTTGTGAAATTGTTCCAACGTAATCTTCTAATTCAATGAAAGCTGCTTGTCAGAAATGGGATTTTCTTTAGAAGCTGGAGATATGTCAGAGTATGCAAAAAATCTACTCCAGGATTCAAAACAATTTTCTGCTTAAGTTTTTCTCACTTTAAATCAAAACTTTCATTCTCCATTCTGCTACTGTAACCATGACAACTGATTTTTACTAGATAAAAACGAAAGTGAAGATCACATAAAATATTTTCGGTAAGCAAACGATATTTAACAGTATATAATTGGGTATAATATAGCCTACGTCACATGTTGTGTTGTTCCTACTAAATTTAACCCATGAACGGCATTTTCTGTGAGCCTAACTTCTAGCCACAAATAAACAAACGAAGTGTTCGATCGTTTAAATAGCTGCTCGCCAGATTTTATTGCATTATAAAGAAAAGTTATTGAAACTAAATAAACAACAACAACTAAAACAAATAACAACAACTACTAATAACAATAACTAAATAAACAACAACTAAATTCCATTCGTTTAGCATTGCGTCATATGCTGTTCCTACTAAATCGAAGTAGTTGTGTTTTTTTCATATTATACCCAATTGAAGGTAATCAAAACAATGGAAATTATCGTTTGATAATTTTTATTTTATTTTATTGATTTTAAAATAGCTTTTGAACAATTTTAAGAATTTATTGGGTATTTTTATATTTAATTTATAAAAATACAATTTTAATCGGATTTAAAAATTAATATAAATCCTATAAACCGAAATCGTTTTTCAACTTTACATTTTGAATCTTTATCATTGAATAGAATTAGAGTTCTTGCATTCAAAGTCTCTTCAAAATTTTCTGAATTGGAGTAAAGAAAGAGAAAGATAACAGTGTTTTCCCTCACTTTCTTACTCCATATTAATATCATGTTCGTTGTATGAAGCTCTTTTTCATTTCGTTTTTCATTAATAAAAAATTTGACATAATACCAATTCTAGACACCATAGTTTATAAATCTAAGTTTTATTCAAATTAAATAATTAAAATTATCGGCATAATTTTAAAGAACATAACAAGAAATATGAAAAAAGTAATAAATTATGTTCACCAATTCAATAAAACCTCTATGTTAGAATTTCTTTAATTTAAAAGTAATGATTAAAAATAAAAAGAAAGAAAATTATATTTCTTATCACCTTTTTCAATTTTTTTATCACCTGGAAAAGAATCAATTTTGAGGAAAACACAATTTCTAACAAAACTTGAAACAACTTAAGAGACTTAACTTACAAGTGCCGATTTTTAAATACAAATTTTTAATGAAATAATTAAAAATAGGCATATTTTAAAATAAAATGGCTTAATGTGTAATTTTTTAAGTTACACATTTTTAATACAATGCAAAATATTAATTAATATTTTTTTTTCTTTATACTCCATTTCCCTATCTAACAACACAGGAAAAATTGATTTGCCAAAAATTTAAATGGTACTTTTTACATACAGAAATGGCAGAAGGCTAAAAAAAAAAAATTTTTTTCCAGAGATACATTATTTTTTAAAAAAAATATCTATCATTGATGACTGAAAACATTTATTTTTATTGAAATATTTGTTAGATAAAGATTTTTATTTTTTAGGAATTTTAATAAGTGTGTTACTGTTTGAAAGAATATAATTTTATAAATTATTTTATTACTTATATTAAATTTATTATTAATCAAATATTTTATTCACTCACAATTATGATCTAATATGTTATGAGAGAGAATTAAAAGCAATATTTGTACAATATTTAGTTTGTAAATAGGACACATCATTTGATAATTATGATATGATTTGCATTAATGTCTCACCTTCATCAGTTAAGTAGTTACTAGTTATACTGCTTGTTTTGTCTTATCAGTTATTTTTAAAAGTCACAATTCTTCACAAATTTATTATAATTATTTTAACAAAATTACAAATGCTAAAGCACTTTGAAATTTCACAAGTTAGTTTTAATGGATAAATAAAAGTTAAAATTAAAAATAAATAGAATTTTTTTCAATAAGAATTTTTTGCTTTCTGATAAAGTAATGTACATTAAGATTTGTTTAATGAAATTTCCATTATCACTACAATATTTTTAAATTTCAGCAATAAGTAAAAATGTAATATCATAATGTAGCATACCTAAATTAATCATATATGCAGTTGTATATAAAAATCTTTCCAAAGATATAAAAAGCTGAAATTTGTGCAAACCTTGACCATTTATTTATTTTTAAATTCCTCATTAAAATTTTTTAAATATTTTAATGAGGAAAATGTTAAAAAAGAAGAGAAAAAGACCTCAAAATCAAAATAGGATCACCAGACTATTTCTAAAATAATTTTTATGACCAATATAGATACTTTTCAAGAACTAGAAACTCAAAATGAAATAAGTACACCATACGAGCAAAACAAAAATTTTGTTTCTCAAAAAGTTAGCTATTTTGTATATGAAATATAACATCTAATTTGTCCTTAAGTGCCTATAATTACATATAAAAAAATTAAATAAAATCTAATACATACTTAAATGAAAAATTTTCCTACAATGAAAGTCCAAGTTTGTAAGCTCTAATCAAATGAAAGTCCAATTATTTTTGGAATATTAACATAATGAATGGTCTCCGTCATAAGTTAAAAGAAAATTTTTCTAAATGAAATATAATTTTCTAAAAACGAATATGCTTAAACTAGACTTGAAAATTAAAGTTTTATAAAAGTGTTTTAAACTGTAGCAATAACAAAATATGGAACATGCTTGAAAAATGGAGTTAAGTTTTAAACTCATCTTCTCCCCTGCTTATTCCAATTCTATTCAAATCACCCTTTATCTTTACGAATATTAAAAACAAATTTTCATTCCCATATTCTGAATACACAATATTAGTTTTCCATCTTAATCAATAACTAGAAAATAATAATAATATCGATTTTCATAGAAAGATGTTTATATATATATATATATATATATATATATTAGTTCTTAGCTTTTTCTTAATATAAATTCATTGTAAGAATAAATTAGATCATACACTTCTATTCAAGCTTAGGACCAATATTTAGAAAATGAGTCATTTGTAATATTTAAATAATTTATTTTCCATGCGGCAGTTAATGCAAAACAAAGAATTAGTGAGATCACAGGAGTATACTTTGGACTTTAACTAAAGTACGAGGAAACTATGTTTACACACCGTCCTTCCTGTAATAAAGAATTCCTTTTTATAAGCGATGTACATATTAGAAACTATCTTGCTGTAAATATTTTTGCTTGTGCCTTTATTGTATATTTGCATTGCTCTTAATAAATTTTGACTGAGAGAAGGATTGAGCTGATGCCAAATAATTTACTCAAATTATGCACATAACTGTATGTTTTGTTTTTTTATTATAATAATTTGCAAAATATTTTGTAGTGAGAATAATAATGCATTCACCACTGTGATGTAATAAAGATTTTTGAGAAACTCAAGCTCTGAGAACAACTGCTTTAATTTCCTTTTCAGTTGATTCGTGTTTTTTATTAATCTTACGTGTTATAAACATAATGACCTTTTTCTGATAAAAGTGTTATTCATTACTACAATGTAAAAGAAACTAAGTTACACAAAATTTTACTATGACATGTCATATGATAAAAATTATCATATGAGGAAACAAGCCTAATATGATAAATAATTTCTTAAATTAGAATTTTTAAACCTTTTTGTTAAAAGTTAAATATACGATTGTTCTTCAACAAGCAGTATAATCTTGACAATAATAATTTTATAATGAAATGAATTTTATTTTATTTTATAACTATCGTTGAACAGCCGACCCAATTCTGTTGGGTTTACGGCTACGAATGTTCAACTCCGTAGCCTTGTAATTTTAAACCCAATCCAGAAGATAAGGGAACTCCTGGATCGAGTATTAGGAGAAATTTGCCTTCGTGGAGGACTTTCTGATGGAACTAACTCGCATTTACGTTACATGGAAAGGAAGACCACGAGAACCTCCCACGGTTAGCCAGACGGTAAGGGGACTCTAATCCCTGATCCGTCTACCACTGAGGATATTTCACGTCAGCACTGTGGTTGGTGCAAGCTAGATGCGGAATTCGTATTGACTGGGATTCGAACCCGGTTCGCCTCATTGGAAGGCGAACGCTCTATCCCCTGAGCCATTGCGGCTCAATGAAATGAATTGACAAAAAGCAGAAATTAATAGTTCAATTAATAATTTAGTTTATCGTAATAACAGTGAAACTTTGGTACAGTGGTCACTCTTGGGGCTAAAAGATTGTTGGCTTACTAGAGTTGTCCTTTTACAGGAAGGGTTTCTTATTAACAAAAGCTAATGCCATAAGTTATTTTTAGAATGATTGTAATGATATAAAAATAATTAAATAATCTATACCAACTATTTACATTGATATTTATTTAAACTTAACAAAATTATATTATTTACAATACAAAACGAATAGATGAAAAAATTCTATATTGATTTAAATTTCTCCAATTGAAAGGAAAGATATAATAGAATATTGTTTTAAGCAGCTGCGACTCACCATATTTTAATGGTGCATTTTCAAATCTATCTGAAGATATGGTAAGTCATCAGGTTTCCTATCAAACCATGAAGACATGGTCATCAATTACCTCTTTGAGGATAAACCTTCTGTCATGCATGAAAAATTGTGGCAATACCTAAATGTAAGGCTCAAGGTCCTATTGAGTTGTATTCAAAAGATCAGTTATCAAGAGTCTGAATTACTGCTTGATTTAATGAACATCTCCATGACTAAATTTCTGTTATCTTCTTTTAACCCAGCTGCGTTATGTACAGGGGTCAAATTTATAAGATCAAAGGAACTTTCAGTGGGGAAAGAGAATTGAGAGCATTTAATGAATCATTTCAACATGTGAGGTCTCATAATCTGTGCCCTTCAGCTGGAAAGATCAAAAGATGCCACTTTTCGAAATGTTTCACAGGAACAGCATCTTTTCCCCCTCATTTTTTGCAAAGATAAAGGAAGGTTAGAGAATGACTGATTTTTTAGTTGTTACTTAAATAACTATATATATATATATATATATATATATGGGTGATTCTCACGAAGCTGTCTCTTGCTCCAAAATCNGAATAAAACAAAGAAAAATTATAGACATATGAAAAAAAAAAGGGGGGGGGAAATAGTAATTAAAAAAATAACAAACAACTGATTTAAAAAAAAAGAAGAAAAAAAAGATGAAATTTTATTTAAAAAACCGGGAAAAAAAGATATAATCTTTTCATCAGCCCACACGATTATATCCGTAAAAAAGAGTGCTTTCTGATATTGTATCAATATAGCCATAGCAAAATATATTAATACAATAGTGTGAGGAGCACTCAAAAAAATTTTTTACAAAAATTACAACAAATAAAATAGAACGCAATAAGTAAAAATAACACGTAAAAACAGAAAATAAAATAAAATAAAAAACAGTATAAAACATACACTATAAAGCGAGTAGCGAAATCAGACACATTTATATATTGGAATTTACAGTACGAATATTTTTTTTTTAAATTTAGAAAAAATTATATTTGGTTTGAAGAATTCAAAAATAACGTATTAAAAATATGTTTGTTATGAGAGGTGCCTGTTTTGTAGGAGTAATCATAATGATGTTTCTATGCACTAAAAGTAAAAACTCAGATAATGAGAGGAAGTTTTCTCAAGAATTAAGAAAATGAATACTTTATAAAATTTAGATAAGTCAATTGCTGCAAACCTGCTTTTTGTATTGCAATCACTGCAATCATATTTATCTTCTCTGCAATCATATTAATAATTTTTTATTGCATTTATAGAATCTATAAATGCAAAATAACTATGATTCCATAAATTATATTAACTTAATGCATTTACAGTTAATAGCATTTATAGATCAGGGGTCTGTCCAGGCCAAATTTACTACCGTTTAGCGGTACCTTCACAAATTCAATTTTAGGAAAAACGGCAGTTTCACAAAATCAACTTTAGGAAAAATGGTAGTTTCACAAAATACTTTTCTTAAAATTTTATTTTTGTATCCCTTAAGACACGATAAATTCATATTTTTACCATATTTTTGTGTTGATTTTTTAATATAATTTTTAATTTTTCACAAATTATGTCTAAATTTTCACAAAATAGGTACCTCTCAGAAAAACCTAGACAGACCCCTGTAGATGTATTCAGATAATGACTGATTTCATTGCAATTTTCCTCTTTATTTATTTCAACTGTATTAAAATTCATACCTGTATGAAAATAAAATCATAGCTGTTTTATTAACTGTATTAAAGTCAATAGAAATCCAAGACAAAAACTACAAAAAGATAAAAAAATTTTAAAAAAATTTTTTTTTAAGTTATTTATAAGAAAAATAAATGTATTTTAATAGAAAAATGGATAAAAATTATTATAAAAATACATGTAAAATTTATTTTTACTTAAAAGATTTGGCAAATATATACATTAATTGAAGGTTTCAAATATTACACATAATATTTAAAATTATATTTCAATATCACAAGAGTAGACATTTTGCACTTTTAAATCAAAACATTATTTAAAACAAAAATCAAACTATATCTAAAATTTAAAAAAAAAAAAGGATGCGAATTTTTTAACTGAAAACTGAAACACCAATTTACTAAAGGTTTTTAAATGTATATATGTACATAAACGTAGATGAGGTTATACAAAATCTTATAAGTTTCTTCAAAAAAACATCTGAATCACAAAAAGTAGCATTTGTTAAACCTTATAAAAATATATAAACTAATAAGCATATTACATTTTTACTTTGCCAGTTGCTTTAATGAATTTTAAGATTGCATTTTTTTTTTCCATTATAAAATTTTTTTTTGACATTTTTTTAGGCATATTATTTCAAAAAAAAGTTTCATAGAGAACTTTACGTTTACACAATTTCAAAATCAGGCATTTTTCAATGTATTGGTGTTTCAATTGAGAAACTTTTACTCATGCAAGCAGAAAAAAAAAAAAAAGTTTCAATCAAAACAAATAAGCTAAAGTTGACTACATATTTAAGTCAACTTTATTATATTTTGTATAAAAGAAGGAAAGAAAATATTTGCACATATTATTTTTCAACTACAGCACATGAGTTAACATACAGACAAACTTAACATGATTCAACCACCTTTTTTCATTGAATTAACATTTTACAAACTTTAAACAATAATATTGAATTTTATTTTGTAACAATGAATATCTTAGAATAATGTTTAAAAACCTCCTATTGTGATTCGCTAAAATAATTTTAAAAAACTGATTAAAAATCAACAATTTCAATTAAAAAAAATTATATATACATGTATTAGCAGAGATATAGTTAATTAAAAGTGAATAAAATGACAACTATATAGATAACTATAACTGGTGTTAACGAAAATTATCTTTAAATCATAGAATCAACCCTAATCAAAAGTTTAAATTAACTGACAAATTATTTAAAAAAAGTATGCATAGTTACAGAATTGAGCTAAGGTATTTGTTTGATCACAAAAACAGGTTTATATGTAAACTAATATGAAAAGTTCACTTTGTATTGAATAAATTATATTGATAAATAATTGAAACTGATACATGAAAAATAATTTTAAAATTTTATGTTTTAATATTTTGACTTTTTAATTTTTGAAAATATAAATAAAAGTATCATCAACATTTATTTAGTATACAATAACCAAGATAAATATTTACAAAAATAAAGATTAAATCTTTAAATAAATAAAAAAAAAAAGTAAAGATTAAAATCAATTGAATATTAGTAAAAAATTTCTTTATTGTTATTATGAGCATAATTTAAAAGTGTTCTAAATAATCAAAGTAAAATCCCAAATATATACATACACATAAAAAAAACACTAATCATAAAATATTAATAAAAAATATAATAACAGTTCTGTAAAAAATGTCATTTAAGGAAAATTTTTTGATTTTAATGAGTATAGATTGATTAGTTAACCATTGAGAAAAATATATCTCAAATAAATGTTTAAAAAAAGTTGCATTTTTACAATAAATATTATTTACATAAATATGCAGTAACCTTAAAACTGCATTATTTAAAAGTTTGGCAAATAATCATAGATCCCGAGGAAGTAAAAGTCCCTGATCAAAATTTTGACAAATTTTGTTAATTAAGTTATTAAAGTTATCAGGTTTATCAGCATGAATTAGGATTCCAGCTCCTTCAACAATCTGAAAAAAATTTATCACAGGAATTAGATGACTTTCCTCACTTAAGCAAAAATATTCACACAATTGTTTTTTTCTTCAACTAGTTATTTACCCAATAAAAAGTTTTCACACTTAGAATTTTAAACATGTTCTTTCGTTACAAGTAAGTATGAATTAATTGTCCAAAACGGTTATTTACAGATAATTTCAGGGTTTATTTTCATAAATATAATGATACTTCAAAATCTATATAAAAAAAATTTCAACGATCATTCATCATTTAATCTTTATAAAAACATTTTTAAAAATTTCATGAAAAAAGGTATTATTTCAGTAATACTTGTAAATATTGAAAAAAGAATTTGATACACATACCTGAATTCCAACAAAAGCATTCAGCCTTGAAAATTTAATTTGCAAACCAGGTTGCCTGTCGATCCATGATCTAGACCCATATACAAAAGTGATGGGTAGGTTACGTTTTAAATGGATAATGTCATTCATTATTGGATGCTGAGCATAGCCTGAACCATCTGTCATTGCCTTATAAGCAGCCTCCCCACTTCAGAAAAAAAAATAATACTCATAAATTATGGTAATTAAATAAAGTTTTTAAAATTTTATAAGTCTGATAAAGTTTATATAAAAATCCTAAATATTAATTTACAATTATATTTACTTTATGATAAAAGAAAGTAAAATAATCAAAAGAGCAAAATTTCTTTAAGTTTAACATAATACCAAATAAACATGAACAATAAATTTAGCTTTTATAACTATAAATTAAGCTTTTATAACTATAAATTAAGCTTTTATAACAATAAATAAATTTTTATTTCCATGCCAATATCATTTAAGATATTTTCCTTCACTAAAACTTCATAAAAATATTCCTAATTGGAAATAATTGAAGAACTATTTAATATCTATTAATAATTTTAGTTTACTTAAATTGTAGTGCATTTAAATATATCAGTGCCCTAAGTTATAGTTATAATTTTTTATCAGAAACTAAACAAATATGAGAAAACTTTGTTACAATAAACACTTTTGGAAAAAGAAATATAAAGTCCTGGTTTCATGAGAATTGTCTATTAGGCTAATAATTGGAAATACTCAGAAAATATTTATGCTATGTACAAAAAAATTCAATTCAGAACTACTGACCTCAAAAATTTTACGCAAATTTTAAAAGTAAGTATAACTATTCCAACTGTGTTTATGACATGTTTGATATGCTAGCTTCCAATGGCTATGGTGTGGTCCCAACAAATAGCCACAGTCTGGCTATTATCGTGTTGTTATTGATTAATTCAAGGCATCTGTGTAGATAAGTTTGTTTTACTGTTGTTAACTCTTTAATGTTCTCATAAACTATCCATATTTATTGGTAATTACAGTTATAAAAATTATTTTTAGTCCAGTTTAATATAATACAAAGAGTCATGTCATCCTGTGTGTCTATGCTGGACCCACAAAAGTCACAGTGCAGTGGAGGAAGCAGATATCTACATCACAAGCAAATACATGCATAAAATTCGTAGGTCTTATAAAATAAAAATGTCTATTATTTTTCTGGTATTTGCAAATTTCCCATAGCGTTAATCCAGTAGACAGTATACCCAGTCTTACAACACCAGCAGAGTAACCCAGGTGATTTGACTTTTTTCACAAAAAAAAAAAGCATTCATAAAAAAAAAGTATCTACGACATTTTAGGAATTATATATTTTACATAACTAAACAATAAATATCTGGATTAAATTTGACAGTTTTCAGATAAACAGTTTAGCTGCAACAGGCCTTTGAATCTTACCTACCTAGTCTTACTACATTTTGCTCTACTCAAAACGGTATTTGGAGCTTTTTTTCTCAAATTGTACAACAAAATGCACTGTTAAAAAAATGTATGTAGGTCAAGTATTCTACTACCAAGTTTTAATTGAATCTGACCAACAATTTAAAAGTTATCAATGTTTTTTTATAGTGTCATTATTCCACAATTATTGACATCTTGTATAGTGGCAGTGTCCAAAACACCTACATTCAAGAACCATTTCATAATTTAAAAACTGTACACGCAATTCATTTAATCATTAATGTGATTCCTGTAGTCCAAAGTCTAGTGCATAACTATTAACTATTTTTCTCATAAAAGCCAAGTTAAGGGTTCAATTATAAAACAACAAAAGAATAAAATCTGAAATAATTTTTAAATAACAAATAACCTATGTTTTTATTGTTAGTAAAATTATCATGAGTATCATATATCGTTAAAATATTTCTAATATGGCATTGATAAGAAAATATCATATAAAAAAACAGATAATTACCTAGGATTCTGAACATTGCAATGATATAAATAGTCAATAACAAACTTAGGGTCCATGTGAGACATGGCAAATTTTTTCTTCAAATCTTGTCGACAAAGTTTTACAAGATATGGTCCTAAAAAAATTCATAACAATTCAATTAATATAAAAATTAAGAATAAGAAGTAACGTGCTTTGAAATAAATTATATATGTATAATTTGAATTACATAATGTATAATTATGTATGCATGATTTTAATTAGATTATGTTTAAATTATAATTTATGAGTTATATGGGAAGAAGAAAACTGTCATATTGAGATGTTAGTTAAAGTTAGTTGTTAGTTTTTATGTAAACATAAGTGTCTAAAACACTTAGATTTACATTAAAATTATCATAATAGCCATCAACATATCTAAATAATTGGGCACATAGCTCTTCATTTAAAATGGTTGTGCACCCTACTGTATGAATTTCAATAAAAATATTTTTATATTTTATAAGACATTTTTAAATTCATTTTATAAATAAAAGTGACCCTTCACTAAACTTTGAATATAATTATTGTGAGATAGTGAGTTATTTTGTTGTATTATTAAGATAAATTTCATTTTAATGTTCTTACTCAGTAAATATTACTCAGTTAAAATTTAGTACTTTTAGGAAATTCCACTTTTTTTTGCAAGTCAATGAATTAATATAAATGAAAATAAATTATTATAAATTCCAGATTCCTTCATAGTGTTCTTGTCTCATATTAAAATTTTTAAAAAAAATTGTGTTATGTTTAAGATAGGGCGCATTTAAGATTCTTGCAGGTGGGCGCACCTAAGTTTATGTACCTCACTGACTGTAACGTTAACACTATTCTTCGTCTTTGTTATTAAATATATTTTTGTGTTAAAAAGCATTTTGTTATAACTTATGTAACTCCCCCAAATAATAAAGATCTTGAAATAGGGATTCACGAATTAATTAATAACCATTGATCCTGAGATTATCATATTTCACAACATTTGTCTAAAATGTATGGAATACCTATTACCAATCAAAATTGTGCATTTAAGAATATAAAAAAAAAGTATAATCAGGTCCATTTAATGATAAGGATTTTTTTCAGAAATTTTCCTAATTATAAGAAATTTTCTAAAATATATATAAACCAAGTGGTAAAATCTAATTGTGTTTACAACTACATAGGATAATTACACTTTTCAGAACACAAGAGTGGAAGATCTTGTCCTGTGATGAAATAATATGAAAGAATCAATGATTGAAAATTAAATTGAGAACTATCTACACTACATTGTTTCTTTCTTCTTCTTTTAATAATATGCCATGTAATGTGTACATTTATTTACTACAGCTCGGTCTTTCGATATCACACAAGCCAGTTTTGAGCCTTCCATGATACCCTGTCTATATTTAAAAAAATTAGGGTTCTTGAATGCAGCAATGAGGTAAAAGTAATTAATGGCCTTACAAATATATATAGCAAACATCACTTAAGTTTTGGAAACAAGTGATAAGTTATAATTAGAAATAAAAATTTCAGCTGTATGAATAAACATGGTAATTATTATACATGCTGTAATGGATCAGATTACTCATTAGAATTCTTCTTCAAATCAAAAGTATCTCATGTTTCAGCACCAGATTAAAAAATAAAATCAATGATATCACAAAAAAAAAAAAAAGAAAGAAAAAGAGTTTATTTATTTTGTGATGAAATACTTCTAAAATATTAAAATGTTTTTCATTAAAGTCTTTCATTAAACTATATATTATCTTATATCAATCCAGAAATCAGAAAACAGGATCTTTTCATAAAAAACCTATTGGAGATTGTCAGTTTTTAAACTCATCAATTAATTAAAATTTCACATGTATTTTAAAATGAAAATTTACATACCATGCGGATTTTAATTTCAACATTTTTTAATTAAATTTAATGTTACGCTTTCATTTCTCTAATAAAAATTACAAAAAATGTAAAATCTCTAAAAATAGTAATGTTATTTTTTATTCATTTCTACGATTATCGAATCTCGGTCACATAAAGTTTTTTACGCCTATAATTTTGATTGCTTGACAAATTCACTACAAATAACAATAAAATTTTAAATTTTAATCAATACTACTCAATTGGCATATAAAATCAGTTATTAATATAATACTAGACAATTTGAGCTGAGCAGAAAAAATTTATTTACCAACAGTCATTCAAATATTCATCTCTGTCGAAAATCATATTCAACTACTAAAAGATTTTTACACCTATAATTCTAATTGATTAACAAATTCATTTCAAATAACAATAAGATTTAAAATTTTAATCAATATTGCTAAAATGACATTTATATTCAATCATTAATATAATACTAGACAGAATGAGCAGAAAAAATATATTTCCCAAAAGCCATTCAAATATTCATCTCGGTCAAAAATCGAAGATTTTTACACCTTTAATTTTAATTGTTTAATAAATTCATTTCAAATAACAATAAGATTTAAAATTTAAATCAATATTGTTAAAATGATATTTATATTCAATCATTAATATAATACTAGACAGTATGAGCAGAAAAAATATATTTCCCAAAAGCCATTCAAACATTCATCTGGGTCAAAAATCATATTCAACTACTAAAAGATTTTTACACCTATAATTTTAATTGTTTAACAAATTCATTTCAAATAACAATAAAATTTAAATCAATATTGCTAAATTGACATTTATATTCAATCATTAATATAATACTGAGGCCCGGTAGCTGAGCGGTAGCGCTTCGCGCTGTCGTGCCACAGGTTCCTGGTTCGATGCTCGGGACGGGCAAGGTTGACTCAACCTTCCATCCCTTCAGTGGGTCGATAAATGAGTACCAAGCGTGCTTGAGAACTAAACACTGGGGGTTCCGCGTTCGGCTGACCACATGACCAGAACATCTGCTCCTGCACCCCAGAGCCCAAGGTCAAGAAAACTGAGATGGGCACAGTAGGCCTTGGCCCTCAATGAGCTGTCGTGCCGCTCAGAGAGTTTGAGTTTAATATAATACTAGACAGTATTCTCAACAGTATTTCAAATATTCATTAATTTCAAAAACTAATGTAACTACACATTATGCATACTAAAAATGAGTTAAAACATACCAAATGGACCGGCTAGTCTAATAAGAGCCAAAAAGTTGAATCCTTGAAAAAAGGTGTCTAAGAATTTGACCCACAAGTCCATTTCATAGTGGTGGTGAGACTGAATACGTTTTTCTTCTATACCCCATGGATTAGCAAGAATCAAAAGGGCTATTCTCTCTGGAAACTCTTTAGCATATGATGCAGCTATATAGCCACCCACGTCATGACCAAGAAGGATGAATTTATTTAGTCCAACTGCCTTCCTCCACATTTCTAAAGCTGTAAACAATTATAAAGTTGTTAAACACATAGCTGCCAACATGGGTAGGAAAACATCTAGATTTTACGAAATATAAATTATTAGATAATTGTTGCATAATGTACTAAATATTTTACACATAGGGAATTTTAGGGATTTTTAGTCTTCAAAATGGAAAAACTGCTATAGTTTCCAGTTATGATTAACTTTAAATATATTTGAATAGTTAAAAGACTTTTTAATTAATTTAAAAAGGTAGTTCTGAATAAAAATAAACTAAACATTTTAAAATAAAAAAAGTTTTAAACTGATTTTTATGATCGATTCATTATGTATTAGTAATACTTATTTAAACATTCAAACAAGCAATAATCTGTGCAAAAATTCTTTTTCAAAAGGGATTTTTTTAGGAAACTAACTCAATTTTAGGGAATTTTCTATAATGTACAAAAACCAGGAGAATTTTTATTAAGCCAGTAGACCAGCAAAAGAAACAGGCAAAATCCAGTATACTGGAAAATCGAGTAGAATTAGCAGCTTTGTATACAAGATATTTTTGAATGCATAAATTTCAAAAAATGAAATAAAACATCTAAAAGTTTAGATTTATTTTTAAAGTGAAACTTTTTATAGAGGGTAAAACTGGGAAAACAAGCAAAATTGGCATATACATTAATCAATTTCTCATAGTTTAAGTAAATGCTCAGAGGGTTTAATATAAATTTTAATCCTCACTTAAAATAATTTTCAGAATGATTTAAACATAGTTCCATGTAGTATTTTAAAACAACTGTTTAGTTCTTTATTTCTACCACCTTTAAGATAAGTATAAATGGTAATTAAAGTCTTAAAATTAATTGTTCTGTCTCACGCAAACAGCATTACATATAGCATCTAAAGTATTTTAAATATTTTGACAAGAAAATTAGAAAACAATGTATTATGCAAAACAATTTTCAAAATATAATTAAAATTTATTCTTTAAATATTAGATCAAAACTAAATTTTCATAAAAATAAAATTTATAAAATAAATTTTTAAAAAAATTCCTTATTTATTCAATAAATACTTATTAATTTGTTTAGAAAATTAACTTATTGAAGACATATTGATTCTAATCTGATCTCAGACTTAAAAACATTTTTACAGAAATATATTTTAGGTATTATCTTTCAAATTATAATCTTCATTTCTTATTTTTAATTTTTTTATTCTCTTCTCTAAAATAATTGAGTTAAAACATGTAGTATTCACATGCTTCTTTTTTTCTTCTTACGCTTTGCAGTTTGTTAGATTTATGTAATAAGAGTTGCCCAAATGGGGAAGGGTGATAAAATCAAAAATACAGCAATAACATTAGAAGCACTATTTAGGGTAATAAATTAATGCAAGGTTCATGGTCTCAACATGAATTTTCAAAGCTAAGGTAAATAATTAATTAAATTGATAAAGAAATCAATTTAGATATATATTGTTTAGTTTTCTAAATGTACTCGAAAAATTACATTTTCTTTGCAAATATAGCTTTTAAAAACTAAACTGCTATTTTTAACTAAAATTAAACAAAACTTCGTAACTAAAAATACTATTTTCTAAATGTTACTAACCAACTAAACTACTATTTTTTAAATGTAGCGACTACTAACTTCTTCCAAAATGTAGTCCTTACTACACAACATTTAGAAGACAAACTTAACTGGAGAACTTTCACAAATATTCAACATGATTTTAAAGAAAACATTGGCTTGGTTAAATATGAGGAACTATTAAGAAGTTTGATTTTATGGTTACATAAAATAGTTTTTTTATTCTAAAGCACTTTTTACGGATTTGTTCTTTTAACCTTCAAACTCTATGCTTTTCTTGACAGTGAACATTTAATTTAAAAAATGATAGGACAAAATTATTAAATATTATGATCACTGCTTTTTCATATCCTTCAATAAATAAGTTACAGAGCAAAATACGGACCACCCTGAAAAACTTTTAATCTAATGATCGGATCTTCACGTTCCAGAACTCAAATCTTAATGGTTTGAGGGGCTGACCTCAGATATGCTTATTAATTAATGCAGACGATATTTCAATTTACGAAATCTGACACAAAAATGCACTTCATAGTTCCTGTGAAAAATCAGATATTCAAAATGTAATTTCTTAGGAACAAACCGACCGATTTTTCCGAGCATCAGGCGTAGATCTTCTTAATGCTCGGCCATAGAGACATACTCATTGCATGCACGGACAGGCCCGCAAAGAATTTGTTTAAAACAGATTCGAAAAAAATTTTGTGTTTGAACTTTGTTTCTTTACTCAACTAACGTTAAAAGTAGTTGCCAGGAATCGTTACAAACTACTGTTTTTTTGTGTCACATTACTTCTTTTAAAAAGTAGCACACTATATTACAAACAGCAGCAAAAAGTAGTGACTGCAGTAGTTTCGGTACTTGTAGCGCGCTACTTCTGGCCCATGAGTGTGGGCTAATAAAAAAGGCTCCTTGCAAATGTAGATTACAATGCACCAGTGAAATCAAAACAACTGTTCGTAAAGAGCTAGATTATAATTAGCCCACAGCATATACAATAATTTGACTTACCCTTAAAAAAATATAGTGTATATGCATAAATTTAATTAATTTATAAAAATAGAGATGAATAATTTAAAATTTGAACATCCCTACAATCCTTTTAATTATAATTGGGAAAAACAAAAAGAAGAGCCTTGATCACTTAATACATTTCTGACGACCACTACATGAAATTTTTTAAATAGAATGTAACTGTATAAATATTCTAGCAAACAAGACACCTAAGTGGGGTCTTAAAAAAAGAAACCCTATTAGCTTTAATGTGAATTTACTAACACTATTAAATTATTTAAGGTCAATGGAAATCTTGTAATTGCATAAAAGTTTAAAAAATTCCAAAAAATCGATAATAAATGAAAATTGCACTTACAAGCAATAAACTGTGTCTGAATTTCTTCAGCATCATTACTAAACTGAGGTCTCGAGCTCCGGCCAAAACCTAACAAATCTAAGGCATAAACAGGTCTATGCATAGAAAGTTTATCCAGATTTTTTACCCAATACCCAGTCGCACATGGAAAGCCATGAAGTAATACTAATGGAGTATTATCAGAAGTTTTATTTAGTGATATTGTTCTAATAAAATTGTCCGTTTTACCACAGCATTTTCCTATGTTCACAAATTCCAGTTCATAAGATTGCTTTAAATCTAAAAGAAATAATAGGAATAATAAGAAAATAAAATAAAAGATTTTAAAAATATGCATAAACAAAAATTTCCATCAATATTTTTAAAATTAAATATTAAAACACTATTAAACTGGTAGTAATATATTTTATAGAAAAATGTAATTACCTTTCTAAAGTAACAACAACATAAACTCAATTACTAGTTTCTATGTGCCAGAATGGTTGATACAAGCTTTTTTTTTTTTTTTTTACTTTTGCAGCAATATTTGACCAATTAAAAAAAGTTTTATTCACTAGAATTTATTTTAAAACACAAACATAAATAATAGATAATACTCTTCAGAAACAATACATGCAGGGATAGTTAGGTTGTTAGGGTGTTGAGCCCATGTCCAAGAGGTTGTGGGTTCGATCCCCGAATGGCTAAAGACTCCTCATAAAGTAAATGGTGACTTACTTACTTATCCTCTACGTGCCTTTGGGCACTTAAGGCCTCTAGTATATCCCTCCAACGCCTCCTGTCTCTAGCAATAGATCTTGCTTCCTCCCAGCCAGATATTCTACATTCCTTTAATTCGCCCAAAAACATGCGCTGGATGGTAAGTCTGGGTCTTCCTCTTGTTCTTTTACCATCAGGGGCCCATGTAAGCGCAACAGATGTAATTTTTTCTTTTGGGCATTCTAAGGATATGTCCGAGCCAGCTCCATCTTCGTTTTTTAATTTCATCTTCTATTGTTCTTATTTTAGCTTTCTTTAATAGATTTTGACTTGATACTTTGTAAGGCCAGAAAATTTTAAAAATAAATCTTAAACATTTGTTTTGAAAGGTTTCTAATTTTTGTATTTTGATCTTAGTCTGTTTCCAGGTTTCTGCGCCACATAATAGTACTGCTCTAGCAATAGTTTTGTAAACAACTATTTTTGTCTTTATTTCAATATTTGACTCTCTCCAAAATTTATGTAATCCCTTAAAACATGTTCTTGCTTTGATTATTCTGTCTAATATCTTCACTACTTCCACCTTTTTTTATCTACAATAGAACCTAAATAGCTAAATCACTCTATGTCATCTATTTCGTGATTTTCGATTTTAATTTTGTCATTTTTCTTTTGATTTATTCTCATTACTTTAGTTTTCTTCCTGTTTATGAATAAACCTACACTATTTGAATATTTGTTGAATTTGTCTGTTTTAAGCTGAAGGTCTGTACATTTGGATAAAATAAGTACGATGTCATCAGCAAAATCAAGGTCTTCTAAAGTAGTTGTGAAATTCCACCTTATTCCTCTTTTTTTATCCTTAAATGGTGACTGGTGTTCATTAAATCTGTCAAGTCAGAAAGTTTACTTCCTTACTAGAGTAAAGTCCTCCAAGTTCCCATGACAAATCAAAACCCGAGGGCGCCGGCAGAATTATATAAAAGGGGGTGCAACCCTCTAACAAAAAAATAAAATAAAAATATTCTGTTATTACATTTTGTTTTGTTATTACATATACTTTCATCTGTTAATTTTTTCAAGATATATTTCTTCATTGTTAACAAGATATTTAAAAAAAAGTGCGAATTTCTTGTACTTGCTAATTTTGCCACGAGAAACTGCATTGATGGCGCTGGCATAGCTACTGACTTTGAAACACAAATAACTACAAACAGTTGTTTCGTATAATAACGTGTTTGTGCACGCTTAACATTGGTATTTATTGTGTTGATATATATACTATGTATAAAGATCTGCTCTCACCGAATTTCATCACTGAAGCTATAATGGGGCACGAAATGTGGAGGAATAACGAAAATTCTTATGAATCCCTCGAATGCATTGATTTGGTTATTGAAGCCACACCGTTTTATCCAGCTGTAGGGGAGGCAATCAAAATTGGCCTAACTACTATGTGCACTATTGAGAGCACTTTTAGTACAATGCGACTCATCAAAACATAAAATCGGTCTACAATGTCTCACGAGAGATTAAGTAGTTTGTAGATTAGTAGCTCAGTGTGCATAAGAAAAGAATCAAAGATGACTCAGAATTCATTGAAAAAGTTATTAACAGATTTGGACAGGAAACAAGAAGATTACAGTTCTTGTTTGATTAAACAATTTTTTAATTGTTATGTATCAATAATTACTTAATTATTTGTTTTTGAATAAAAATATTTTAAATAAAAAAAATTTATAGCAAAATTGTTTTCCTGTATCTCTTTAATTGTTTTTTTAAAAAAAGGGGGGTGCAAGTGCACCTCCTTGCACCCCCCTGCCGGCGCCCTTGTTAATACCTCTGACGATACTGAATTAGAGATTGATTGTGCTCTGGTTCAGGACAAAATTGCGATCTATGGAGGAATGAATGGATAAACGAAAGGATATGTCTTTCAAAATGGGCTGCATCATGTGTGATGCTAAAGTCGTATTCTGGGAAATGGATGGTGCCACTGAAAACAAGAAATGCAACTTCTGCCTTGAATTCGCTTGGTTTAACCAAGCAAAGCTTGCTGATATTGGCAAGTGAAATTAGAAACAACAGTAACATTACTGTTTGTCATGTTACTGTTTTTGTTACTGTTATGTTAATGTTTGTTTGTTATGTATTGTTACTGTTGTGATATTGTTGTTAATAAGTGAGGTACAACCACACTTATTAGTGAGGTTGTCACCTGTAAGTCCTTATTCAATTTTCCTTAATATGAACCATTTATATATTACTAAACTCCTTAATAGAAATAATTAGCAAATAAAAAAAAACAGCTAAAGAATTGATAAAAGCTTTTTTACTTTTATCCATCTTAACAAGGGAATGCATATTTTTAGCAAACATATTGAGGTTTAAAAATGAAGTCAGAACTATTTTTGGAAACTAAAGGAACGAATATTGCATTGGCAAGAAATTCACAGATGTGTTTACCATAACTGTCAATTGCAACTCACTACAAGATGTTGAGCGTTTGATACCTTATAGGAATCCAAAGAATCTTTTTTTATTTCTGTGATACAAACCACGAACACCTTTTGTATATTTGTGATAATTGCCTGGCAACATGTAAATCATGTCCTTGGGGAATTTGGGAGAAAAGCATCTTTACAGCCAAATGGATTACTCCTTCAAAAGCATTTAAAAAGACTCGATGTATGTTCAAATATGTATGTAGATAAACAAAAAAGAGTAAAAACATCAAGTTAATTAATGTCTAGCCAAAAATCACCTTATCACATGAACTTATAGAGAATATGGTAGTACTCAAATCACTAAATAGATTTTATACCAATAGTTGCAATGCTATGTGTGCATGTTTCTGACTAAATGCTTATAAAACATAAAATCTGACAATGCGAAAGTAAGAAACAATTAAATCACTGTTATCAATATCCAAATATATTGAGTTCAGTGAGAAATATAAAAATCTTCTGGAATCAATAAGTGCTTTGTTGTAATGTATTAAGTGCAGTGTGTGTTGTAAACAGAATAATCACTTTTTCAATACAAACAGAAACTCCAACCTAATTCCAACCAGTGTAAATAAATAATTATAAAAAGTAAACCGTTTTGTGCATTTTCTAATTCCTTTTTGTACATTGTATTTTTTATTTTTGATAATTTAAGTAGGCTTGTGTTTAATGATCACCTTGATTTAAAGAGGAAAATGTCTGAGTCCTCAAAATCTCTACATCAACAAGTTTGATTGTAAATATAAATATCTAAATGTAATTGTAGAGTATCAACCACTACAAAAAAAAAATACAATCCCAATTCACTAGTATATATAAGACATGTTACCGTATTTTTCGGCGGAAGAGCCGCGGCGCTATCGAAAAAAAAGTTGTTTTTTTCCTACATGCGGCGCTTCCGATGCAGCGGCGCTTCCGACGAAATATTTTTTTGTAGCAAAAAAATTTGTCAAGGAAAGTTATTCAAGATGAAATAATTTTCTGAGAGAAAGACTATTAAAAAAAATTAATAACGAAGTCGACGAAATATTCGCCCGTATCGCGATCTACTGCAGAACATCGCCAATTCTTAGCAAACTTTCGGCAGCAGCCTGTAAGAAAATAAATAAACGAAATAATAATTTTAAAAAAACATCGCATATGGAGAAAATTTAAAAGGTATGCATCTTGTATCCACCCCCAGCTTAAGGAAAAATCGCAAGATAGAAATCTATTTAGCGCCTTGGCAATTGTAAATTAAGCGAACAGAAAATGAAGAATAGGACCCTAAATCCGACACTCACGGGACTGACGAAATGCCGAACTTCGGATCTCTTTCGGAAATTCNAATTTTAAAATCTTTCTTTTAATAAATTTTTATTTTATTTTTCTTATTACATTGTTTTACGGATTTCTGTAATCAGTTCAGCCTTAATTCAGCTACTGAACATATAAATATTTTTTTGCTGTTCTTCTGTTTTTTGGCGCGGTGCCAACTGGTAAGAACAACTTTATTTTATATAGTTTTGTTGTTTTCTTTTTTTTTGCTGAAAGAGAAAACTTTTTTTGTTGCTTTTTTTTTGCTGAAAAAGAAATTTTTTATTATAATTTAGAAATTAAAACTTTACTTTATGAAATGCATAAAAAAATTTAATTTTTTATAATACAGATACTCTAAATGATAATTTAAAGATCTCTTCTAAATGGATGCTGATATGCGCGGCTTAGCACCATTGCGGCGCTTACTATAATTTTTTTTTTAAAATTTCATTTTTATCGAGGTGCGGCGCTTGCGACGAAGCGCCGCTTTCGCAGAAAAATACGGTAACTTGATTCTATTTCGGGGTACCTTTTCATAGATGAAGGTTGACATGGCCGATAACTACTCATTCCCCACATTTGTGACCTTCGGACGTGATGTGAACACGCCTACCTTGGCAGAAACGCCCACTACGATTTGAACAAGCCTACTTCAATGGATTATCCACACATTGAACAGTTGACTTGCTACTTGTGGCAGTGACATTGACCTCCTCACGCTGTTGCTTCTCACTCTCAATCACTCACAATGTATTCACTCAACTGCTAATGGCAACACAGGAGCGACTGTGAACTTAATACAGATCTCACGATTAGCAGCCAAAAATATGGTGATCTTAAGACAGCTCTTCCGGCTTCTCACAAAACAGCAATGAATCGACTAGTGGTATCCATTCATCGAATTCTATCACAAATATAATTCTATTGGGGGATTACTGTAGTGTATCTACCGCTACAAAAAAAAAAAACAATCCAATTCACTAGTATATAAGACATGTTAACTCGATTCTATGTCAGCGTACATTTTCAGAGATGAAGGTTGATATTCTCAGTATCTACTCTCACTACAGTAATTTATAAATTTATTTAAACAAACATTTTTATTCTTGACATTGCTGAAAACTGCTTTTAGTCAAATTTAAAAAATTATAACGATAGGCTTATGATGCAATGACAGAATCATGTCTAAAAAGGAGATAAAGGGTCCTAGTCAGTTACATAATAACTTATAATTAATTTTCTTTTTTATTAGTTTAAAATTATAAACTGAAATTGGAAGGATTGTTATGTTTGGAACAAAAATTATCAAGATCTTACTTAGAAAAACCATCAATTCAGCGGATTCCAGTTCTTGATCAGATGTAGGACACCATCTAATTCTATTTGATATAAATTTTGGACAAAGAGTTAAAAAGGCAGTAGGAATAAAGTTCACAATCCATGATAATATATAAGCAATACGTTCAATTTTTGAAGTTCTTGACATGGTGATTGGAATTCACTTTAATCTGAAAATATACATAAAATTTTTTTAACATACATTTAAATTAAGAGTAGTTAATAAACAACACTTGTTATTTATCCAGAAGCATATTTCAAACTTTTAACACATTTTAATTACTTCAGATTTCTACATATTAAAAAAATTTTTTAGACTTGTTTCTAAGAAACATTTTTAACTTGTTCATAATCGACTGCAGGAACAAGTGAGTACACAATTACTAATTTTAAATTACTTAAGAAACTGAAAAGAGAATTTGCAATGAAAAGTATCTCAGCACTATAGCATCCTCTTAAACATGTTTGTGAGGCTGTGTGATATATAAGAAAATGGAAAACTACAATTTCATAAAAACTTTTCCAAAAATCTTACGAAATACTAAAAATAACAATTTTTGAGTTTTGAAGAAGGGATGTCAGCAGAAAATTTTCAGCCCATAAAACCCGAGTCTGACCTAAGGTGTACTTTTTATGAATCATCATTGAATTCAGCTAGATAAAAAAGTGCTACAAAGGTTCACTAAAAAAATATGTAAAATAATTTTGTGTACATTAAGCAGATGGAAGGCTTTTTTTTTTTTAATTTGTGAAATTTATAGGTTTATTGTAAATATCTTTCACTCCCCCTTCCCCCAAAATATTTTTACTTGTAATGTCTATGGTAATAGCTTATTTAAAATCTTTCTTTGGCAACCTGGAGATTTATAATACTTCAAAAGTAGTTGTACATCACTTAATATTCAAATAATTTTTTAATAAAAAAAGGTAAATTAATTTGTTTTTTAACGGACCAATAGGCAAGTTTTGTTTAAACTTTATGTACAATTCAATCTGGCACTAATTTGCAATCAAAATTATATTATTAATTAAATTACAGTTCTGCATAATAGTGACTTTCATTCTAATACATTTTTTTTGTTCTTTACAGAACTTTCTAAGTTTATATCAAGAAAGATATACAAATTTGAGTGTTTCAGAAATGACTACTCAAACATTTTACTCGTTTTGAACCGTTTTTCTGTTAAATATTCTAAAAATCAAGAAGTATTCTAAATGCATAGTTAAATAGAAGAATAAATGTAGCTAGATATATTTTAATACTAAGAAATAAATTACGGTTTACATTAGGAAAAAGCCCATCTAAATAATGCAAAATAATTGTAATATCCGAATAATGTAATGGAGATTCGGAAGTATATTTTATTGAATTTGTCTAAATTACCTTTAAAAATTTATTTATTGATCTTTGTTGCACATGGGGAAATAAAAATTATCCCTATCTTTCATTTCATGTTTTCAATAAAAATCTATAAATCTCTAACATTTTAAAATCTATAAGTCTCTAACACTCCCTTAAACTAATCATGTCGTAGTGCTTACATTCTTAGCATTTTCATATGCTGCTAAAGGTTCTTAACAATATTCAACTATTTGTTGCCATTTTGACTTCACTTTTATACCACTTCAAAAAACAATCAAAGACTGTCACACACTCCACAAAGGTCTGACATGACATCAAGCATGAGATGTCATAAAACAGAAAAAAACTTGATTATGTAGCTTCAAATTTAGAAGTTTGCTTTTGGCTTAACCAAAATAATTATACAAAATATAGTACACATAATTAAAATAAAATGTACCAAGATAACTATTTATTGAGTTGTAATTCCATAAAGTAAAGCCCTGTAATCGAATTTAATAAACAATTTTTTTAAAAACAAATATGTAATCGAACACACGATTGAGCATGCAACAAATCTACACCAAATAAATAAATATTCTAAATACACCATTAATTCTCTAAATGCAAATAATATTATTCCAGAAAATTCCATTGCAAAATACAATACTCAATTCTTAAATTTAAAAATATTAATGATTACTTCTGGTTTGAATTAATTTCTTGCACTAGTAACCTAAAAATAATAGACAAAAAATATTAAGTAACGAATTTATTTCAAGTGAGTTACTGTCATTTGAGGAAAAATCAAATTTCATCTCTCTCCACAATGAAATGAAATGAAAAAAAAAAATACCACGGAAAAACGCAATTTTAATTCATAATAATTATCCCGGAAATATAGAAAGCCAATCACTTACAATTATTTTATAAAGAAGAGTGGGAAAAGTAATACTAATTACTACAGAGAAAACAAAAATTTCAAAATATAAAAACAATTCATTTCTACGCTAATCTTATTTGAAGTTTGGTGATCTTTTTTTGATAAATCATATTGAACATTTACAATAAGGATAGACGACAAAAGATAAACAACTTTTTCTTTAAAAATTGCGCAATCACTTACGCTTCTTGTATCATAGCAACAAAATGATATCGATTATAATTAATGATCGATGAATTAAATATTTTCAGATTTTATTTAATTACATCCATACGAGTTATAAGCACAAAGGCAAAATCTGATACCAACTGATGCAAAAAGATCCAGTACTGCCCGTTGCAATTTATTTAAATAAGCATTAAAAAGTTTTAATTAGTAGAGAAAAGAAAAGTTTTATTATCATCATGCCAAACAAGACGAGTACTTTCGTTATATTTCAACAAAATTACAAATTTACTTCGTCATCGAAGAATAATAGCAGCTCACAAGCGCGTCTATTGTGCCACCATGCAAAAACCAATAAATTAAATTGAAATTTTAAACAATCCTGATTCTACCTGAAAAATACAATAAAATTTTTTCTAATAATTACTCCATAAAAAGTATTTTGAGTTGCATTATTTAGATGTAAATTCAAATAGCACGCTAATTACTATTTGTTTAAATGGTATTTTATCACACTAATTATTATTTGTTTGAATAATATTTTAGGAGAAATTGTTTCTTTTTTAAAAAAGTATATTAACTTAAATTCTATTACTAATGATTGTTACCATTTTGAACATTTTTAAGTTGTTGTTGTTCATTCTTTATCAACTGGATTTCCATGATAAATTTTGAAAACAATATGGAGAACCCCGCGCTCGAATACACAACGGGGACTCCAATGTCACAGAAAGGAAATTTAATTCAAAATGAGCACGGCTACGTCAATGGTGAGACGCTTATAGATCCTTCTATTAGTTCCATTAATGATCACGATTATCCAAATAATTCTCATCTAGATTTAAGTGATTCAACATCTGAGAACGTCGAGTGCATAACAAATTCTATTCAAAATGGCTTCCAATCTGAAATTCTATGCGATTTCGTCGGCGATGTGGGATTGCCGTCCGATGTTATTCGGTTGGAAAATGGATTGGAAGTTGAATCAGTATCCAACTGTAATATTAAATTTCCAGATTCTCCGGAATCACCTTTTCCAATTAAAATCAGCTCTTTTGGCTCAATTGAAGGTTTTGTTCCGTGTTTTGATGAACACTTAGACAATTATTTGATAACTGAATTCAAAACTGAAAACCAATCTGATTCTCATGAAGATGCTAACTACTCAGAAGAAGAGAGTAAAAATGTCACTGAAGCAATTTCTGAAATTGCGAAAAGCTTCGGTTTGGAAGACCTACTACCAGAAAATTTTCAGAACGGCAGCTCGACTAATACAACTGTTGATGACGACATGTGTGGTAACAATGATAGCAATATGGGAGATATTTCTTTGGGTGATTTAGAGAAGTGTTCAGCCCTTCATTCTCCAACGTCGTCACTAGATCTTGCTGAACAGTTTTCGAAAGATGTGCAAAATTATGAGTTAAGTTGTTTAGATATTCTTGCTTCGAAACAAGTTTGTGATTCATTGGAGAATGCGTCACAAAAAGATGATACAGCAGCATTTATAAATACAGAAGTTAATTTATCTTCTGAAAATCAGACTCTTGAAATATTTAGATCAAAAAATACAGAACAAAGTTATGAGAATAATGCAATAGTTCTTGATGGACAAACTTCAGATTCTCCTATACCATCAACTGACACTGTACAAGAGGAATTAGAAGATAATGTACCACAGATGCAGATACCTGATATTTTAGAGCCTACAAATATCAGTGAAAGTTGCCCTTCCTCTGGTACTGTGTTAATCACTCGTGATAAAAGCTCAAACAAAATGCAGATAGTTTTAACGCTCGAACAGGGTCAGCAAGTGTATGATATTGATACTGATAGTGGTGATATTAATGAACACGCTTTAGGTTTGGAGTTACAAAATGCTTTAAATTCTGAACCATTTCAAAGTGCTGAGATGAATTCTCTGGAGTTAAGTGGTATATCGGCAAATGAAACCGAAATATCTACTTCTCTTTTATTAGAAGAGAATAATCAGTCTATTGAAGATGAAGTGATGTTTGAACCTTCTTCATTCATGCAAGTTATAAGAACTATTCCAATAACAACTTTAGCAAACTCGAAATCTCATAAAAAAACAAAATGTTTTGTTTGTCCTGTACCAGAATGTGGTCAAATTTTAGATAAAGAGTGTAAATTAAAAGTGCATATGTTTAGTCACAGTACTGATACTAGGCCTTTTAAATGTTCATTTGATGGCTGCGACTGGGCATTCACAACGCCATATAGATTACGTCGTCATGAAGAAACTCATTTAGGTTCAAAAGAATATATTTGTGATTTTGAAGGATGTAACAGAAAATTCACAACTATTTATAATTTAAAAACTCACACAAAGCAACATAAGTGGGCAAATTCCTTAACTTGCCCTGCTAAAGATTGTCAATTAAGTTTTGCCAATCGCAGAAAATTAGAATTACATTTGAGGATTCATAAAGATGTTGAGGCCCCTTATAAATGTGAACTTTGCGGGAAACAATACTACTCTGCTAACTGCATTGCTTCTCACTTGCGTACTCATCAATACAATGAAGATGATTTTAAATGTCCTTTTCAAGGTTGTGGGAAAGTGTACGATAAGATTTGTCGCTTAAAGCAACACATTCGACATCATACGGGAGATAGACCGTATATTTGTCCTGCTGATGGCTGTAAATGGAGCTTTATGAGTGCGAGTAAGTTGACGAGACACATGAGAAAACATACTGGTGAAAGAAAATTTGTGTGTACCGAACCGGGTTGTGGTAAGTCTTTTATGCGTCCTGAACACTTGAAAGGACATATTGTTATTCATTCAGGCGATAAACCTTTTCATTGTCCTCATGAAAATTGTAATGCTAGGTTCACTGCTAAATCTAGTCTGTATGTGCATGTTAAAAAACATTGTCCTAGTGTACTGAAAGTTGTTTATCCGTGTCCTGTTACACCATGTGTCAAAAAATATAATAACAAAGCAACTTTAAGACAACATCTTCTTAAATTTCATCCAGATAAAATGGGTGATGGTAAAGAATTAAATATTGCTGAAAAGCTAGAACTTACTATGCCTGTGTCATTAGTAAGTCAAAATTCTGATGCATCTAAAATACTTGAGATTGAAGAAAGCATAACAGATGATCCTGCATCTAATATGAATGGCCAACTACCTTCTGACTGTTCTGCCGGTTCTAGTATTTCATCCGAGATTTTAAGTAATTCTGTGCCAAAACAACCAAAAAGTCGTTCTCAAAATCGAAACAAAGTGACAATAAAACTTGCTAATAACAAAAATACCACAACAGAACTTAAAAGAAGAGAAAGCAATTCTAGATTTATTAAATTGTTCCAGAAAAATAAAAACGGCTGTGCCAGGACTGATATATATTGTTCATATTTAATAGATTCTAAAAATATAGAACAATCTCCAAGTTATGTACTTTTTAATCAAAATAATTATGATACACAGGATTCTAAAAGCTATTCTAATCAGTTAAATACCGAAGTGAAATCGCCTGATGTAATGCTTGGGTCCTCTCTAATATTTCAAGACCAAACATCTGATCAGTTTTTGAAAAGTAGCTTTTTACCTGATGATTGTTCTAACGGTTTATATCATGAGGATAGTCTGTTAATAAGTAGCTCTGCATTTGAAGCAGAATTAATTCCTGTTTCATTATTATCTGACAGTGTTGAAAGTGATGAATCAGTGCTTATTGATTCATCGAGTGTGATATTTTCAGAACAAAATAGTGTGGACAATTTTATTGAACCTATTTCTCTGCATGGTTTAGAATGAATTTTATATTACTAAGTGATACTTTTGCTCACTTTCTCAATGTTTTTACTTAAATGTGTTAAAAATGAACCTTTTTAAAGAATTGTTTGTTAATTTTTAATTCTAAGCTTTCTGTAAAGTTTTGTTATTGCTGTGATTATTAAAATGAGCTTTTTTATATAAATGTTTGAATTCAAATTTTTTGCACTAATTTTATGCTGCTTTTTGATTTAGAATTCTTATGCCTGTTAAATTCTCTTATAAAACCTTGTTGAAATGTTATAATATGAAAGTAATAAATATAAATTGACTTCAATTAGGTATTATGAAAAACTGACAATCATTCATGCAAATGTGTGGCTGTTTCACTTAAAAATCTGTCAAAAATTAAATGTGCAACTGAAAATCAACAGATATTTTACTCAATCATATTTTGATTTTTAATATTTTGTTGTAAGTAATTAACTTATTTAAATTTTCTTAAAATGTCCTTATTTTTTCCTATTACTGAAATATAATTTTTGTGTCTTCCAATTTTGATGCATAAATTCAGTGATCTATAATAATGCAAAATTTTTGGGAGCCAGTAGGTTATGAAATCAATAGTAACATAAGTACTTTTCTGTATTTCAATTGTAAGTTGTACAGTGGTTTATTTAATATGATTTAGTCAGCTTCAAAAATTGTTAATAAAATAACTTGGCATCGACAGCAAACTGTTTAATGTGGAATGCTTCTAAAAGATAAAAAAATTTAATGAATGTATGCTAAGTTGCCCTGTGGCAAAATTTTTAGAGCTATCTGCGACTTAACTCTTTAGCACTAATATCTTTCTGCTTGATACTTTTAATACTAACCAACATATATGTTACTTATTTGAAACAACAAATACTCTGTGTTTACGGAAAAAAATATTTTCTTAATTGAACTTTCTTAATTGTAATAATTTTTTATAATTTTTCTAATATTGTGGGTAATATTCTCAAATTTTGTTGGGGGAAAAACACACATATTATTTGCATTTTGTAAATAATCATCAAAAAAAAAATTATATAGCATGAAATCCGTAGTAGTATTTACCCAAAAAAAAAAAAGAGATCTATGACGAAATCACGTAAATCGTATTCCTCAAATGCTTGTTTTGTTTCGAGATTAAGTTATAATAAATAATATCTTATAAGAAATATTGGATTTAAAAACTATGGAGAAATCAATAGCAATAACTTCCAAAAATTCGATAGAATTATTGCCTTAAATAAATACTCAAATGCAGGATTCGAATTTTCCATATTGTTAGAAATTTATCAGGGTGTTTAAAAACCAAGTGAAAATCAATATTATTAACTGCCGAAAATCTAAACAGTCCATCGATTTACAATACTATCGGTGTAAATTGAGTGTTTCAAAAAGTTATTATCTAAATGCACGATTCAAATATTACGCGTAAATTTCTGTAAAAAGAGAAGAGTAAAATTTTTTACTTTTCGAAATAAGAATCTTTCTGCAGGAACGACAATGTCGCTGCTATTCTGCCACGGAGCTAAGTTGAATAGTCTTACAATGATTTTCAAAATTTATGATTTATATCTATGTGTGCATAAAAAATAATGAACACTTTCTTCTCACTGAACCAAGGTTGGGGTTTTGGACGTCCTAAACTGGTTTTGGACAGGACATGTGGGTTTTACTGTCCTAAACTGGATAAAACTGTCTTAAAGTGTCCAAAAACTTAAACTTTGGTAAAAGGTAAAAATTCTATAGGTGTAACCATTGTGCAGATAATAATTACATGTATCAATAAATATTTGATATTGTTAATACAATTTACTTTAACTTATTAAAGGAAAATAAGATAATATAATAGGAAAACGTTTATAATTTTTGAAGCTCCACAGTTCATTGAACAACAGAAGTGAATACCTAACCCTTTAAATATAAATATGCTTTTAATACTGATAAATAATGTTTTTGCATAAGAATAAATAATGCAATATTAAAAAAAAAAAAAATTTAATTACTAAATTTGTTTAAAAATTAACCTTTTATCTTTCACAATATTTTTTTTGAAAAATGTTATAATTTCTGCATCACAGGATGATAAAAAAGACATTATATTTAAAAGAAAATTGTTTTTAAATATAAATATATTAGTTTAAATGAGAAATACAAAATAACTGAAAAATGTATTAACAGTTTTGAGGGGCATAACTTCAGTTTCAATTACTGACACTGGTGATGTATCACCACTATGCTAAAAGATTAGAACATGGATGAAATAAAAGTATTCTTGAATAGAACTATAGATAAATAAACCTGTTTATGACAAACCGAGCACTTACTCCCTAATAGCTTAACTTGTATGGCAAAGTCAAACTTCTGTTATGTACTTGAATGAGAGGACCAATTGAACTTGATTACTGATTAATAATCCTTTGTTTAAGTTGAAGAGTCAAACAATATTAATAAAACATGATACTTTTAAAAACAAATATTCTCTAGTAGATTTAATTATCAATATGTTATTAGTTCTATGTTTATTTTACCTTTTAAATATTGTTCAGATAAACTTGTAATATGATTCGAGTAAAAGGGTTTTGGACAGGGCGGTTTAAACCGTAGATTAATCCATTCTGTCCTAAACCCTGCACTGAAATTTTTTTTTTTTAAATGGTGGTTCTCAAGTATGATAAAATGAGTGGAAATTCGAAAATTTTGTTCCAACTACAATCGCCTTTGGTACTTGTATTTGCGATATTTTTTTTAAAAGAAAAATAGTAACTTATCCAGAGCTAGCCAGAAATTATGCCTTTTGTTTCTTTCTGTGAATTTTATAGTTTTTCCCATTTTATTGTTTGGAATTTACTGTTTTATAGATCATTTTACATCGTTAAACAAAATTAGTCCACAACAGATCAATCATAAATCTCAAAATTTATTTTTAAATACAAATGCTTAAGAAATAATGCCTATTCATTTAAGTATTTATTAATTATACTAAAAAAAGAAATTGAAATATTTTTATAATATTAAAACTAATAAATAAATTTTTTGATTTGCTTAGCTTTTCAACTTTTGGCCTGCTTACAACAATGTAAATAGTTAAGTGTACTGGCTTACAAGGGAAACTAGGGAAGTGTGACTCGCCAATTTTGAAATAAACTAGTGGGATGTATGCCTTATGAGGAATAATTTTAGGGGGAACATTCGTTTCGGCCCATGGAAGGTCCTGTGAGAGATAAAAAATATTTCAACCTATGGAAAAATCGATATTTTATTACTTCAATGCAGACTATTAGTTATTGTAATTGTCTCATAATCCAATTAATTTATAATTAATTAATTTGCTACTTAATAAATTAATCAAAAAATTAATTTTTTTATTAATCGTTAATTAATTATTAATTAATTGATTTGCAATTACATACTCCAATTAATTTGGAAAGTTTTTTGAAGAAGAAAAAAATTAAAAAATTTGATGTCAATTTTTTTTAAAATTAACCTAACGGGTTTTTCTGAAAAACTACAGATATATAAAATTTTCGAAATCAATTTTGACAATAAATATAGGTGAATATACCACAAAACTAATTGGAGTATGAGACAATTACAATAACTAATAGTCTGCATTGAAATAATAAAATACCGATTTTTCTATATATTGAATTATTTTTTATCTCTCATAGGACCTTCTATGGGCCGAAACAAATGTTGCCCCTTAAAATTATTCCTCATAAGGCATACATCACACTAGTTTATTTCAAAATTGGCGAGTCACACTTCCCTAGTTTCCCTTGTTAGTTACAGAAGTTTTTAAGTTACAATTTCCATTACTTATTATTCATTATCAATGTTTTTATCAAGAATATATCTACTTATTTAATAAAATAAACACTCTGTTAGATTGGGAAGTAACTATTTTAAGGTAGTGTGCCACACATAGTAAGAAGGCCATCATTAACATTATGCTATAATTATAAATATGTGAGGAATATTTTGTTTCTCAATTGTCGTTGATTGGTGATTGTTGTTGGATTTGGGAAGTAATGTGAATAAATTGCAAGTCTATAATTAATCTGTCCCGCAGTGGACTGATCGTTAAGACACGGTTCCCAGCAGATCACCGAAGTCAAGCATCACGGACTGCGGTCAGTGTGCGGGTGGGTGACCACTTGGATCAGTCTGCGTAGGGACCGAGGGTGTGCGGTATTGGTCCTCGTTATACTGTGCTACCGTAAAGTGCTCGACTTCGCGCGCAGGTCGTCGGGCTACCGAAGCGGGGGTGCCATCCCCTCCGCAGAGGATCAAAATTGTGATGGCATGTCTTCGGATCATCCTCCGGGATGTTTCCCAGACTGTCGCCACTAGCCCACCGTGCAGCTCTAGTGCGACGTAAATTAACAAAAAAAAAAGAAAAATGCTTTGACTCAAAATGATATTTTAACTTCGCAATGATGAGGTATGAAACATAAATATACTTAATATTGCGGTGTAATGTGCTTTGAATTCTGAGTATAAAAACTTTTTCCTGTAAAACCAGGCCCAACTTCAAAATGTTTGGAACCAAGGGGCCTTTAAAGAATTTTGAAACCAAAACATATTTAATAATGCGGCATGACAATGTGCAATAAATTCTTAATATTTGATTTCACCCTCTCCGTCAGCCATTAAGATTGAGTCCTAGAACGTGGAAATCCGAACTTTTGATCAAAGGTTGTTCAAGGTGGTCTACTGTACAAAAAGATGAATGATTTTTATCTGTTTCTTGTTTTTAACTTTATAATGGTTAAGGAAAATGTTCTTTGTCTTTCAAATATTAGGGGGGGGGGGGCTTTCAGAGATTTCCAATTTTTCCCATGATTAATAAGTCAACCATAAATTAAAAAAGTCATCATCATCGCGTCACTGTTCTGACAAGCATTTTAAAGCTTAAAGCAAGCATTTTAAAGCTAAAGCTAATCCATCGTGCTGTGGTAATCCTACTCATGAGGATCAATCTCACTGTATCTCAAATTCACGGAACAGACGAGTGCAAAAGCGAATTCAGACAAGTGCGCGAAGAGAATATGCGAATTCAGACAAGTGAGCAAGAACGTGATTGGTGAATAAACGAGTTATTATCTCCTCACGAAGTTTAAACTTGCGATTGTTTTTTGGGCAGTAAGAATGGCCCTTGAAAAAAAAAGCTGGAACCTTTATTGTGCAGTAATATGGTCGATGTTGTTGTTGTAGTTCATTCACGTCGCACTAGAGCTGCACAATGGGCTATTGGCGATGATCTGGGAAACGTCCCTGAGGATGATCCGAAGACATGCCATCACAATTTTGATCCTCTGCAGAGGGGGTGGCGCCTCCGCTTCAGTAGCCCGACGACCTGCACGCGAAGTCGTAATATGGTCGAAATGCATGCAACAAGAATAGCTCCTGGAGAATAGCTTGCTTGATGTTGGAGGATTACAAAAATAAGTCGGCGGAAATGTACTGTGTAAACAATATTAAATAGTGAGTTTGTTAGTATTTGTTTTGAAATTTGACCTTTTTTTTTTAATAATTTGTGTATTCAAATATCATTTTGTTTTATTTTGTCAAAACTATTATTAAATGGAAAGTTTTATTAACTGGTTTGAAAGTATTAAATCCGACTTTTGAAAGTAAAAGCTGTTTCTTTTTACGGCTGCGTTGAACGAAGGAAAGAAGTTTGTTGATGCTTTTGAAATATTCTAAAGTAAGTTAAAAGGTTGAATTATAACAATAAGTAGTGATATATTTTTGTTTTGAATAGTTTAAATTGACCTTATTTATTGAAGTTGTTTTAAATGCTCATTTTTCGCGAGCATGATGATTGCGTTTCCTCCTTCCTTATGTTTTCCAAGAAAATTTTGGGGTAGTAAAGAAATTAGTTTTAAGAACGTTTTTTAGCTCTTATGTAAATAAGATTAATTGAAGAATCAGGGGGCCTATTGGTTTTGCAATAATTTTCGTTCTGTCTTGATAGAAGCCCCTTTTTGGTTATGATATTCTTTGCTTTCAAAAACGTCACCTTGTTTACGCAACTTTTGTTATCATTATGTGATTGGATCTAGATTTATTTTAATATTTAAATTAGCTTGTTTTTTAATTGCCATTTGGCTCCCGATTGTAATCTTTAACAAATGTTTCTTTTTATGACAGTTATACAAGCTTGAAAAAGTTTTAAAATTCTTTAAGATATTAACTTGGGTGTATTTCTGTATCATGATTTCCAGCATAATAATTGTCAAATCTTGGTACTTTTGGACAGCGGCCTTCCATAAACTAAACAAAGAAAATAAAAATAATGACAGAAGGGGACCAACTCAAAGATTCTAACTGGTAACCAACCACCTTAAAACAAACATCTACATGTTTTTTTTTAAAAATATTTGCAAGTGTAAAATCTATTTGACAACCTTGCAATTGTTGCTGGCATGACAGATCACAATACGGATTGTTCTTGTAAAAAAATTTTTAAATTATATTTTTTACTTTTAACTCTAATGGTTAGTGTTTTCTAAGATATTTTATGAAGGAGAGTGAGGCATAAACTGAAAAGTTAATAATAAAACAAAATTCAGTAAAAACAAAAAATGAAATAAAAAAAATAAAAAAAAAGGATCTGTGCATCAATTGACTAGTTTAAAATTGTGATGGGATGAGACTGCTAATCACACTTCATCAAAATCTACCTCATTAATTTAAGATTTACTTGTTTCAAGGTTTGTTGAAAGGTGCATGCTACATCAGAATTTTTAAAAACATATAAAATTTAGAGTCTTTGTTAGTCATAAATTTCTCATTTGCTGTATGGTAAGCCATTAAATGCATTATCAAATTGTATCCTCCTAAATTTATTTATTAATTATATCGGCATATGATTCAGAATTTAAAGTCTTTGTTTATAAAAAAAAACAACCTTGTATTGAAAACCTTGTAATATGTTTAATGAAACTATTTTGAATTTATGTTTTTGTGGGATTTGTTTTAATTCTGAAAAGAAATATTCCTAAAAAGCTGTTTTTTTTGTTATTTAACAAATAAGTCAATGCATTTGTTTCATTAAGTAGGAAATATTGTGCTATTTTTTAAAAATGGTCACAATTTTTCTATGTATAATAGAGTCAGGATTGTTATGATTTTACTCAATCCAAAATAAATAAAATCCAAGATTTTTTTTTCCATAACTGCATTTTCAATCAATCAGTTCTTGATGTTAAGTTTATAATAGAATTAAATACAAGCTATGTACATTGAAATATTTATATTTTAATTACTTCTATATTCTTTTATATATATTATTGTGATTTAAAATTTAAAATTAATATTTTTAAAAGCACATATTATTTTAAATTGTAGATAATGTACTAAGGTATTCTCACAAAAATTTGAGATACTAATTAACAATAAGGTTGAAACTAATGTTATAACAAGATAAATATACAGGAGTGTGCTTAAGGTTTTAGTGAGTCTGGGTTAGCATGTTTTATTTTAAACTATTGGATATTAGGCGATAAAATATTACTGGGACTTGATAATATTAGGAAATTGGAATTTTTTATTTCATTTTCGAACAGAAAAAAAAAAATCTTGTTTAATGTTTACAACTCTGATTAAATGTATAAATAAAACTTAATATTATTTAAAAACAATGCTGCAACTAAAATTTTTAACACCCCTAATAATAAAAAGGTTAATATTATTATTTGATTATGGCAAACATATTACTGAATAAATGAAATCAGTTACAATTTTTTTTTATCAAGCTTAAAACCTTAATTAATTGAAAAGACAGGGAATCAATTTGTCAAAAAAAAAAAAAAAAGTAAATTTAGATCAGAAAGCATTTTTAAAATTAAATTGTTCTTGGCAAAGGAAGTTTTTATTCTTTAATTACAAGTAGATTCATTAATTACACATTTAATAAGATTTAAAATTGGTTGCATTAAAATAAATTTGCGAAATAAATATATATTGTATAAAATTAAATGGATATAATTGAAGTATATTTACTGACAGTGAAACGACAAATAATTTTACATACTACGATGAACACATTAGAATATGAAAATGACATAGAAAGAATATTGAAATGTTATCATTTAAGTTCTTAAAGAGAAAACAAAAATCTTATTATGTTTTTTTAATTTATTAACCTATTCCTTATTATAATAATAAAATGTTGTTATTATAAGAATAAAATAATCTTGGAAAGTAAAATAAGTATTGTAATTTTCTTCAGAAAAAAGTATGGTCAAAATTACCAGAATAAATTGCATGATAAAATTATCATTGAGATTTGACATCAGTAATTCATTATTAGAGCTTTAAGTAAGTGCATATTAAATAATGCAGTTCTGTATAAATAATATTTTCTACATAAATCTGTGATATAAAAAGAAAATCATAATGAATCATATAAATCAATGATTTTTTTAATGAAAGGGTTTTTAATCATGAGAATCCTACTTTTTATTATTCTTGACATTATCCGTTTCAGTTCTTAGGGATCTCCCACTACACACTCATTAACAGGCAGTTAATAAAATTTTAATATAATTAATTTCTAGGACATCAAAGTTGAATTTATGTTATTATTTTAAAAATTATAGTTCTGATTTAGAGAATCAGTAACTGAAATGAAATTAGACAAATTTCAAAATATAAATTAAAATAATTGGTATGAATAATATGTCCTAGAAATGGGAATAATATATCCTAGATTTAGGGAATGTAAGGAAAAAAAATTATAGTATTGCTTGCAAATGTTGATAAGATAAATATAATGCAAATTTTTTAGCTTTTTGAGCAGCAAAATAGTCTATTTCAAATTGTCATTAATTAATTGTCAAAATTGCTCCACGTATTTTATAACCCTGCATAGGATACTGTATGCATGTCATGCTGAAATATGCATAACATATTCTTAACATTCAAAAACCAAATTATTATCTTATTTAATACTTTTCAATAAATAAAAATCATTAAAATAATCTGTAATTTTTTTGTAACACAACCTTGAATTGAGTGCAGAATAAAATCTATTTTTAGAGATTTCCCCCAAATCTGTCTAACACATTAGCATAGAATTCGAAAACCATTATATTTTTGCTGATGTTTTGTCTATTGATTGATATTTTGTATATTTGTTTATTTGATGTCTATTATTTCCACTTTCTTTTCTGCCAACACATTTGAATGCGTAAGGCTAAGAAAAGGAGCCTTGGCATTGAATTTAATCAATTAATAGCCAATATATGGATTCCTTAACTTTCTCGCATTTTTAATTTCTTGGTCGGCAGATGTGTCTTGTGGGGCTCGGCCCTGCAGCCACACTCTTCAGCCCATGGATCATTCTAATCAGCAAAAAGGAATCATTTTTAACTTTGGTGCTCCATATGATTCCATTTTTCCGAAATAAAATATTTTTATTACTTATCTAATTTAATTATTCATTCAAGCAGTTCCAATTGTTTAATATCTACATCAGTCTTGCCTTCATCATACTTGAATAATATATGGACGATTGGAAATACGCCAATCAACATTTTCAACTTATGGCCAATACATCAACTCCTTCAATCAACAAAATTTCTTTATAATGCATTATTAATAACAATGTTTATTTGTACTATAATAACCTGGTGTAAGTGCATGTGTGTAAGACTCACAAGAATCGTTATATTGTAAAAAAGTCTGAGAATTGAGCCAAGCATAAATTAGTCTGTTTTATAGGGGTTGGTAAAATACTTTTTTTTCCTTTAAATAAAAAAACGGATTTTTTTTAAATATAAGATATTTTTAACTATTATTATTATTTATTTATTTTTACATTTAGCAATCAACACTCTAAAAAAAGCTTTATTAATGCCTTAAAATGACAAAAAAATGTTATTGGTATGCATGGTAAATTATTAATTAAAACTTTTATGTCAATTTAATCTTCTCATCTCTTTTTATTTATTTATAATTTCATTTTAATCATCAAATAATAATTTAAGCGTTATTTCAGTGTATAAGATTTTCAATCTCAATGAAATCAGTCTTAAAAAATACTTTGTACTTAAATCCATAATTTATTATTATTTTTTTAAAAATCAGTTGATATAAATCAAGTGATGTCAACCCTGCTGTCTAATAATATCGAAATTTTATACGTTTATATTTTTAACGGAAGTATTTTTTTGCAGGTTTAATTTTTTTCCCCTTGAAAAAATGGCATTAAAGGAGAGAACGGTATCTGTGAATTTCTGTTGCCAGAGATGCTGCCAACCCTTGAAGTTGCATCCAACGTTTAGGGATTTAGATTCTCAAACGATATCAGAGTTATCTATGCCACTTCATCCTAACAATGATCGGGAAAATAGAAATTATCTAATAGAAAATTTCCAGAAGCAGTTGGATGAAAGTAGCGTTATGAGAAAAATAGTTCTACCTGTCAAGTTTGCTGATGCAAGCAGTGATTTTATGGTCATAGATGAATTCTCTAATTTACCCTTGGATAGTAATCAAACTTTAAGAGTTTCTGCTGCTCTGTTTGATATTATGTCTGATCAGTCTGATGTGGATCATCCATTATGTGAAGAATGCACTGATAACTTATTGGATCAAATGGACCAGCAGTTGAGAATCGCTGAAGAAGAATGCAAGGAATATAGGGATTTTCTTGAACATCTTGAAATGGGAAATGAAGAGGATGATCTGGAGAAGTTGAAGACCGAGTTATCTAGTCTTCAAACGGAGGAAGCTGATCTAGAGGCAGAACTGTCTCATATGGAGTCGAAAGAAGAAGAAATGAAGAAAGTTCTTAAAACGTGCGAAGATGAATGGGAATCTTTGCAGAGGGAAGAAGAAAAACGCTGGCAAGAATACTGTCGTGTACAACGACAACTACTACAGGCTGAAGACAGTCAACGTAGTGTTAATAATCAACTTAGATATGCTCAAGCACAATTAGACAAACTGAATAAAACTAATGTGTTTAATGCCACTTTCCATATCTGGCACAATGGCCATTTTGGAACTATAAACAATTTTCGTCTTGGCAGATTACCCACAGTACCTGTGGAATGGCCTGAAATCAATGCAGCCTGGGGCCAAACTGTTTTGTTATTACATTCCTTAGCGAAGAAGATTAATCTTACATTTGAGCGTTATCGTCTTGTACCCTATGGTAACCATTCCTACATAGAAACCCTTGAAAATAAGTCCAAAGATTTGCCTTTGTATTGTTTCGGAGGCATTCGTTTCATGTTGGATCATAAGTTTGATCTTGCAATGGTTGCATTCCTCGATTGCTTACAGCAATTCAAAGAGAAAGTTGAAAGTGGAGATGCTTCTTTTCATTTGCCTTATGCAATGGATAAAGGCAAAATAATTGATAAAAGTTCTAAAAGCTCGTACTCAATTAAAGTGCAATTTAATTCTGAAGAACAATGGACAAAAGCGCTTAAATTTATGTTAACTAATCTAAAATGGGCTTTAGCTTGGGTTTCCACTCAATTTCATGATAATAATCAAAGTCAATTTTAAGTATTATCTTAAACGTCTTTTATGCTTCCTGTGTTGAATAATGTATGTGTTATGGCATAAGAATGTTAGAAATTATTTAAATCTAATTGAATTTTGTACTCAAAAATATTTATTTATTCATTATAAAATACAATAATTGCTCGAATGCTTTTTCTGAAATTACCAGCTTTATTTATGTATTTAAATTACAATGTATGAGCAATGGATGAAAGCTTTTTGTTAAATGAATAAAGTTGTTTGTTATAAGTTTTTTATGCAATGATTTCCTGGTTTTAGTTGAACTTTGAATTCTGCTTGTATTGGAGCTTCTGGACCACACACTACAATCTGTTTTCCTGGGTTTCTGTAACAACGAATTTATATTAAAACATAAATTTATTACTATAACAAAGCTGAAAATAGGTATTAGCAGTACCATATTGTTTTATTCACCGAAAATGGCGATACCACTGGAATTTATTTAAGAGAACTGTATGCAGTCTTTTAGGATCACCTAATCGATAATGGTCTTTTTCCTTCATTATTTTTATTTATTTATTTTTTATTTATGCTTACAATACTTAAACAGCTTGAAAATAATACAGAGTTAAGTGTTCAGGAATAGATCAGGAAATTTAGGCAAATAATTGTGCAAATGCTTAGTGTATAAGTCAAAAAATATTTTAAATTCCTGAGAGGACAAATATATTTCAAGGCAATTTTAATTTTTCATGCCAGGAAATTTTTTTTTCATTCTTTTGTGTGATTATTTTTGCCTACTCAAATCCATCTATGTTTAAAAAAATAAAGTATTTTAACTATGCGAATGCTGTGAAGTGTTTATAAAAAGTGTTGTGGAAAAAAAAAATTATTATGAAAAAGAATTTATTTAAAAATCACCATATAAATTGCATGCAAAAATAAAATTTAACAGTATACAACTTCCCTTTAGTATTTATTATATAATATTTTTTTTACTGTTAGGTGTGTTAAATATACTTACACTTTTGTAATGAAAGTCTTTAGTTTAAATAGAGTTGCCAACGTTGGTGAACTTTGTGTTTTAAAAATTAAATTTGTCCAATTTTTTTTAAGATTTATAAATTTAAATTGATTTTGTTCCAAAATTTAATATCATTAAACTGAAAAAATTCAGATCCGCTTACTCTTCCTGTTTTCTCGGAAGATTTTTTTATTCCGGCCAGTGCGCAATACTCACTTCATTGCCACAATCAGGCTTTAGGGCGTGGAATTGTGGAACCTTAATCTTTATGATCTCCCTGGTCCAAAACGGACTGTTGCGGGAATATTTTACATTTTTGCCATTATTTATAAACAATTTTAATTTATTTATTGAGTCTTGCAAGTTTTTGATGTGCTTTTTAAGTGCTAAGGAAATTAATGGAATTTCTTCTTGCTGTTGTAAATTTAATTGTTATTTCACTACCACTAGGAAAATTCTTCTTCAAATTGGGCACATTTTGGAAGCTATACTGTAAATGTATTTTTTAATGAAGGTACAAGTAAAGTACAGGCGTTTTTAGGTACACACGCCTTGAAATTTTTAGCTTAAGTTTCGTCAAGAAATTCTGAGGGAAAGTAAAATTGCTTTGAGAACGATCTTTTTTCTTTTATGATTGCTTGCAGGCTAAATGCTTCAATAAATTCGAAAAATAACTAGCTAAAAAGCGGCAAAATTATTCTTTTTCTTTAATAACTTAAAACTTTGCAGAAATGGGATATTTTTTGAAACATTTAATGGAAAATACTTATATGTTTTATGTTTTGAAAAATTAAAATATCTTTCATTTATTTTCATTACTTAATTTTAACACCTGAGTATTGTACATAATTAAAGCTAGGCCTGGTACTATGGCAGATTGAAGATTATAGGGTATTTATATTTTATTTTATTTCATTCCTTAAAATGATGTAAAATTTGTATACCTTACAATTCAAATTTTTTTCGGTTATTTTGAAGTAAAATAATAATAAAAGGAAAGAAATATATTTACTAAAAGTTATTTTTTTGCATGGAATTACCTTTAAATAAACGAATTTTATAATTGTTTGCAATTTTTTTTTTCAATTCGCTCTCCTGACCAAACTAGTGCGACCATATTTCACAGATTGCGGTTTATATGTCGAAGAAAAGGTCATACGTTGGTGACTAATTTCATAACTTAAAATATCGTTTGCACTAATTAATTAGCATGTTTGACTTTATCCCCTCTACTAGTATCATTGAGTCCTAGAACGTGAAGATCCGATCATTAGATCAGATCAAAAGTAGGCTAGTTCCTTTCTTTGCGTACTGTGCATTAATTTTAAACTATTAAATCACTTGGTGTGACTATATTTGCTGCTCAGTTATTAACTTGTTTCAAACGGAAATCGAATAAAAAGTATTTTTTTCTTAAATATTTCAGTTTAATGTTGAGCTGAGGTAAAATGTACTAAAAGGGGCAACCTTTACGGTGAGCAATAAAATGCAATTGGGATAATTAATGCTAGATATTTTTAATTTTTTATACATCTTTTCTACAACATGGACTACCAAAGTGGAAAGTGTACTATATTTAGCCTCACATCCTAATAAGTGTCATAATGGCACCTTTTTTGTTCTTTTTTTTTTCCAATGTCCAACCTGAAGAACGACCTTACGTCATACATTCACCTCAAGGGCAGATTTGTAGGTGGGCTAACGTTACTCCCACAGTAAGGACAGATAGTACAGAAAGTGAAAGAACATCCATGCCTTTGCCCGGGATTCGAACCCAGAACCTTTCTGATACAAGGCCAGTTCCTGACACCTACACAGGCCGACCGGCTCATAATTGCTCCTAGAATCATACCTTTTTCTGCATACACAATTAGCATTGGAAATTTTTTTTCTTCAAATAAAGTCAATGGGGGCCGGGATAGCCTTGTTGGTAGGGCACTGACCCCATGCCAAGAGGTCGTGGGTTTGATCCTGGCCAGCCGAAGACTTCTTGTGTAGTAAATGGTGACTGATGCACGATAAATCTGTCGAGTGGCAAAGTCCTCAATATTCCCATAACAAATCAATACCTCTGGGAGTACTGATCCAGGAGTTTCCTTGTCTTCTGGATTTTGGTTCAAAATTACAAGGCCATGGAGTTGAACATTAGTATTCGTAAACCCAAAGAATTGGGTTGGCTGTTCAGCTACGGATATATTAGAAAAAAATAATGCTATTGAATAAAGTAATTTAATATATAATTTCCGGGTCCGAAAAAAAGGTCCCTCACATGCCACCTAGTTGCTCTCGTGCCATATTTTCATTATTTCGCGCCTATGCATTGACCATACATCGTAGTTACTTACTCTGGAGAACTTGTATATGTTGTTACAATAATGCTGTGTAGGTACAGACCATGCTGTTGAGGACTTTGAATATCAATTCGTAGGTTCCCCGTGGACAGTGTGGTAGAACTAGACCAGTAGAATGTAACACTTTTTACATCTATGTTTTCATTAGACGTTGCTATAGTTTTGAATACGGCACCTGGTCTAACTAATGGGTTTCTACAAAAAAGAAAACATGATATTTTTTGTATGCAAGATATGATTAACTTTATTTGGAAGAAATAATATAACTAATAATTACTTTTTATTTACATTCACTGGAACTGTTCCATAACGACCATTTAATATTACTACAATATCTCCAACTATTTTTGGAACAGTTGCTTGATTTCTGAGTTTTACAGATACATGATACTGTTGAGCTGTTAAATAAAAATTATTGTTATTATTTTGAATTATACAATGAATATAAGTATAATTTATATGTGTTTATGCATAAGTTAGTAGTATCTATATACATGCATGTTATGTTTTAAGTAAAACCGTTTATAATATATTAAAATGCATGGTATATTTGAATTACTTTCTTTCGATTCTAGCAAAGTCAAAGGTTCTTTTAAATTTATCATTATTTTTATTTGAAAACTTTATAGTTCGAAATTCCTCAATCGTAAATTTCACCGCTGTTCGCTTATCTCATTAATGTCCATGTTAAGTTTTGCAAAATGCTTCATTATTAAATAATAATAAATATCAAGAATAAGACATCTATGTTTATCTTAATGTACTTTTATTTTTATTTATATCTTTCCTTTTCGTGGTTAGTCTTTCTTTCTTAACCATAGATGAACGAATTCAAAATTTGAATTCAATCAATAGTTCTCATGTTGGGTAAAAACACCAAAACGTTGATAATACTGAATTTTCTTTTGTAGATACTCGATCATAATTATTCCAATACTGTCAAGTTTACCCCTCCGCAGAGGATCAAAATTGTGATGGCATGCCTTCGGATCATCCTCCGGGATGTTTCCCAGACCGTCGCCAATAGCCAATTGTGCAAGCTCTAGTGCGACGTAAATTAACAACAACAACAACTGTCAAGTTTATTATTCATTTGGTTTTACCATTTTCATTGAGTATGAACTTGATTGAAATTTTAGTGAACCAGGAGTGTTCTGGTTCACCGCCTTTGATCCCACAGTGGACTGACTGATCGTAACGAAGTCAGAACAACGAAGTCAAGCATCACTGGCTGCTATTGGGTGACCACTTTGATTAGCTTGCTTAGTGATTGTAACCATACCTTCTACCGTAAAGTTCTCGACTTTGCGCACAGGTCTTCATGATATCAAAGCGGCGGACCCATCCCCTCTGTTGAGGATCAAAACTGTAATGGCATGTTTGTTTGAATCATCCGCAGGGATGCTTCTCAGACATTTGCTAAAGCCTATTGTGCAGCTCTAGTGCGACGTAGATAAAGTACCTAACTATCACCACTTTTGAGATTTTTTGCTCAAAAATTGCAATATTTTCGAATAATAAAATCAGTGTTTAAATTTAAAAAAAAAAAAATTTTAATGGTATCAATTAAGCATCAAGAATTCTTTTTGAGTAAAATTTTAATTTTTTTTTGCTTCAGACGTACCACAGAAAGGAGGCAGAGCATTGGTATATAAAAAAAACTTTTTTGGCGGGTGTCTGCTAATGAGTAACTTCTTTATATCAGATTGAAAACCCATTACAGAACACTGGCTTCCGTCCGCCAAACAATCTGAGCATTGGCCATTTATAAACTTGCTCCAAGAATCGCATGCAATTCCTATGGGTTGGCATCCATAATGGTTAGGAATAGTAGCCAGGAAATAATCTATGACCCTGTAATGATCGCAGACAAATAAATTCCTAGTTCCTAAAAGAAACAGAAAAGTCACATAAATATATAGATATATCTATATACATAGCCTAATTGAATATCTTAGCCTGAAAGCTCCTGGCTAAATGATCATTCTAAAAGTCTCCAGTATTTTCTTTTCTACCTGATACTTTTTAATCTGATTGCAGAGAGCTTGCATGCATTTAGAACTATTAGGAAATGCATAGTGTATAACTCAATTAGCTTGACTTATTTCAGACAATTTGGGATAAGCTTGTGAAGGTTTAGGTTAAAAAGCCTTATTAAAGGTTTATTGCAATAAGCCTATGCAAAGTTCAGTATAATTGAGGAATTGGTTGGTTGTTTGGGTTTTGGGCTCAAGAACCAGTCTTGGCTATATCGCGCCTCCAACTGGGTAGATATTTTACAGCTAGGTTCAAAATTCTGTTTTGGTTTAAAAACTAGATAGATGTATAAATGCCAATATCCTTAAGGTACGAGTGTAATTTAGGAATTCTTCACACATTTTCTAATTATCCTGGCGATATAAGTTGATAGTAATAAGAATAAAAATATCAAACAAATTTGGAAATACTGAAGACTTTTTCAAATACTCTGGCGCATTGCAAAATGTTGGTAACATTTGAAAAGGGTCAGAATTTTCAACTTGCTCACAATATATGCATTACATGTGAGGTCTAACTTGAGGTGAATTAAAATTATTTGAAAAAATATTTTATTTCTAGATCTGTTATTGATTTACAACTATTAAAACAATTTTAAGCAATGCAATACCTTAAACAATATCGTCCGTACCAACATTGTTAAGAACAAATATCGTGAAGTACAAACACATGTCTCATGTCAGATCTAAAAGTAATCATACAGTATTACTAAAAATTATTTTACAGTAATATTGACGTTCTACAAACTATTAAAATAATTTCAAACAATGCAATTGCGCCTTAAACAGTATCATTTAGTACAAACATTCTTAAGAACAAATATTGTGAAGCACAAACACATGTCTGGTGTCAGACTTAAAAGTAATCATACAGTATTACTAAAAATTATTCTACAGCAATATTAACGTGCGTTAGAACGTCATGGCTTATGCAGGGTGTTCTTGAAGCTCCACATAGAATATACTCTTTCGGTTTTCTTAGACTCTGTTGAAAATAAAATTCATTGGGAGCTGTGAATTACATGACATATCGCTGGGTTTGCATATGGGATGATATACGTGGTTAAAAAAAAACAAGTTATTAACACTATGAAAGTTCTATAAAAATTTTAAAGAATTGAAACTTTATTTTTTTGCTTATGGGTTTTCGCAATGTATAGATTAATCAGTGCGCCTCAATGGTGCAGTGGTTAAGACATTGATCTGTGATTGTATAGGATAGTTATTCAACCCCAAGGTTGATAGTTATTCAATCCTGTTGAGAGCCCGCTTTTAAAATTTAGATTAATTGATAATTTCTATTTAATTATTATATTTAATTTACTACACGTCGATTCTTTAGTAGCCATTGTTGGCAATGGTTCAAAATAAATATCCGAAGCGGCCTTCCAAGAATATTCGGTATAAGATATTATTTTTATATACAGACCTGTAGGATTGAAAGAACTTTACCTTCTAAAACACCCCTATTATTGTACGTATTTACAACGGGTGCTGGACAACCAGGTTGGTTTTCACCTCCATTAGGATAGAAATCTATGTGACCTGTTTGCTGCAGTCTGCTTGGAGCTTTAAAAAATAATAATAAAAAAATGTCTAAATAGAGTAAAACACAAATAATTACAAATGAAAAATAAAAATATGTAATTTGTTTGATTATTGAACGTAAAGTGGACAAAAATAGCAACATCTGGAAAAATTGAGTTCATGGTCTGAGTTCATGGTTCGTGGGTCCAACTAATATTGTATACAGTAATTGATTGATTTGCGTAAGGAATTAAGATGAGAGATTAAACGATTTCATTTTGTTTTACGAAAACTTTCAAGAGAACGCAAATATCTGCAGGATAAACAACGAATTCTGTATATTGGGTTTCGGTAATACGAATATGATAATGCACTTCAATTTCACTTTTTCTTCGGCAATTTCACTTTTTTCTTTGTTTTTGTCCATATTTTCAGAGTTATTTTCACTAATAAAAAGATTTTGCATGCAGTTCTGAATCTCGTTTACCATAAAACTGTTTCATGCAAATAAGTTGATTTATAAATAATTGCGTTTAAAAAAAATTTAAAGTACATTGTACCCCATACATTTAAGATTTTTTAAAGATCAAAAAATACCTTGAAAATCTCGCATCTTCTAGAAATCTAAAGATCATAAATAGGCGATCGCAACGCTCGAATACACCTTAGAAGACCGGTTACCGTGCCTTTGGCCATTCCCTCTCCTCTTCTTTTCAGTTGTATAGGAATGTACTACGATATTTTTCCTTTTCTTAATATTTTTCGAATTTAATTGTTAAAAATATTTTTTAAAATTTCCATGACGCTTTCTTTTAGAACTATGTTTAATGTAGTTTTCAGTTCCTTATAGTTTCCTAACTTAAAAGATTTTAATCTATTTGAAAATCAAGACAGAAACCTACGTACTTCCTACTTCTATGACTCGCTGCGCACTAATAGTGAAAGCATGCGAAGTGTTGCCATAGGTAGAGAGTTCTGCTCTACGCCCCCTGTAGCCCGTTTCGATCGCCAATATTAAGCTGTTAAGTGTTAAAAAGAGTTTATGTTGCTTTTGAACATCTATGCAAACATAGTCTCTGAGCAATGATTCCTTATTTCTTTGTTTGGAATATTTTCTTTCTTGTTAAATTTCTTATTAATTTTTCTGTATTAGTTAGGCAATTCCTCTTTTCTTGGACAAATTTTTAAATGTATCATTATTAAATTTGCCAAGTTTGTTCTTAAAATATTGTTTTTAATAATGCCAGATCAATATTTTAGTTACAGTAACAGTCACTAAATTCTCAATGTCATACTGGAAATAACAAAATAGCTTCAGTTTTTTGTCTGTTGTTCATTGTCTGTAAAAAAATGTTTCTATAGTTTTAATGAAAAAATGAAAAGTAGGCTATTTTAACTTGAGCTAGATATTGAGAAAAATCACAATAATCCCATAAGAATAAACAAAAATAGGAATTAAAGAGAAATCTTACTTTCAGTATTTGTGTCACTTGACTGGGCATGGATTGCATCTACGAACAAAGCATCTGATGGATCCAGTCTTACTTCTTTAGAAACATTTCTGAAGTATGGACCAGCAGGATCAAGAGCTTAAATTTAGAATGATTTTTTTTATTGTTTACATTTCATTATTTTTCAGCCATTGGCAAAATGGGTGTTGTTTCGGGTTTGATGGCGTGCGCACCTTATTTGGACGTCATCACACTTCTCAGCTGTGGTAGTAAACAGTGCGCATGTGTCGTCCGCTGCTGTTAGATAATTTTTTCTAGAGCTCTTTTTATGATTATGGTGAAGTTGGTCTAGTCAAAAAGTATAAAGACATAAAAGATCTGGAACAACGCCCATTTCTCCAATGGGTAATATTTTTTAATTTTTTAAGCTATGTTAATTTCAACTCTTCAATCTCAAAGTAAAATCATTTTAGATCAAATACATTTCATACCTGAAAAACTTATTTCCCTAATCGCAAATAATTCAATATTTTTATTATTTTATTAAACATGGATTTTTTTCATTAACGAAGTATAATTCTAAATGGTTAGTAAAAATTATCGTCTGCATTTAATTGTCGTTCTAAAATTCAATGCAAAAGACATTTCTATATGAAGTATTTGAATCCAAGTTGCCTTTCAGTTTAAGGCGAGAATATGAAGCCCACTCGATTTAATTCGTATTCAGTTTAAAGCAAGTTGAGTTTTTAGGGAATAAATAGGTATAATTTGTATATTAATATGTGTAATTTGTATAATTATGAAGCAATTAAGTTTAACAGGGCATAGATAGGTATAATTTGTATACAGTATCAAGCAAATAGTGTTTAATAGGGAATAATTAGGTATTGTACTCACTTTTAAGCAAGTAAAGCTTAATAAGGAATAAATAGGTATAATTAGTATACAGTATAAATCAAGTAGAGTTTAATAGAAAATAAATAGATGTACTTTGTATGTAGTTTAAAGCAAATAGAGTTAAAGATGAAAAATAGGTACAATTTTTATATAGTTTGAAGCAAGTAGATTTTAATAGGGAATGAGTAGGTACAATTTGTATACAAAGAGAATTTAATGGGGAATAAGTAAGTACAATTTGTAAATGAAGCACCAAATGACAATCTGAAATGAAGCAGCTGAAGTTTGAAACAAGTTTGCTGTTCCCTATTTGAAAGACAGTTTTTCAAAGGACACTAGTCTCTTCCTAAAAACTGCCTATGATTTCTATCTTTTTTTATCCAAAGCTGGTGATCGAGTCACTTTTGAATTTATAAGCAAATTTAATTTTGTCATACAATTGAATTCAAAAACAAATAAAAAATATGAATGAAAAGTTTCTATCAAAACTTGTTGAACCGTGAAATAAAAAAAAAAGCTTTTTAAAATTTCTTGCCCTATTTTTAACTCTATTTAACTTAAGAAAAATAGAGAATTTTCTTTCGCTTTTATAGCTTTGGGAATTAAGTGACTGAAATTACGTTTGTACTAAGGAATAAAATTGTAAAAAATAGGTGAATTTTAAATTTTCGCGCTATAATATAGATAGATTGTGAATGATATTAGTTCATAAATAAATTGATGAAATACGAAATTAAATGAGATATACATTTGAGATTAATTGAAATCACGCACCTGTTATACGCCCAAGGTTGTTTATTCTTTCACCGGCATATCCAGCAATTTCCGTTCCCAGACTATGGCCGATTATATGGCATGATTCCGGCGGCACTCCAAAGGAATCCTGCATGAAATGTTTTGAATATTTTTGGCATAGAATTTCCCAATAGAGAGCTTATTTTCTATTAGACAAATTCACTCTAGGATCGCTTGTGCGTTTAGAAAGTTTTTCATGAAGTGCTTCGTGGATTTCCTATCCGTGTGATGATTCAAATAATTTATTTTTACTTAAAAATATCACAAAGGAATTGTACTTAACGAAGCATTCCCCACCACTTTGTCTTTGGGTCAAGTTCACAATTGAAAAGCAACACCATTGAACATTAAAAACCGTATATCCGTTATACGGGCCAATTGTTCAACGCGAAAAATAAAAATATTCTTATCTTCAGGATTGGTCGAATACACAGGATGACTTAACACATTAGTTGCTAACTTAGAGGGGAGCTAAGGCGCATCAATAGGATTGAAAATCCCTCAGCAGCTCATGACCAGAATTGTCATTTTATGCCACTATGGGCTCTTTTCTATTTCGTATTGGCTGTTCGTGAGCATTTCAATCGATACTTTCATTTGCCTAAATTTCCTTGCAATTAAAATACTTTCAGATTTAGTTTTTTCATCAAAATTTACCGTTTTGGCAACCAATTATGCGAGTTAGTTCTACAAGTAAAGGACGTTAAAACAGTTGAATATAGGCCTATTTGGAAACAGCCATCGACAATTATAAGAAAACTTAAATTTAAGATAATTCAGATGAACAAAAGTACTATTTCAAATAGTAGCTTCTCAATTCTAATGATGTGCCCTTCAAGTTTGAAATCGACGTATTAAATTACCCTGTACATACAACAGGTGGACCACCATACCATTTTATTGTACTAATAAACTGCTTTGATTATTTTAATTGTATACTAAGAATGAATCACTTTGAAAATTATTCGATGACACCTCTCCTCTCCTGTGACTGAAAACGCCAAAAATGTATGCAATAATCGTATTTTTTAACGAAAGTTTCAAAAATAAACGTTAAAGGTGGGTATCAGAGAACACCCCATTCGTAATGCAATATTCTGTTAAGGGAATAGTTACTGAAATGAACTTTTCGTACAAGAAAAGCTGTAGAAAAATTTTATGTTTAATTTATAGTTTGTTCATGTGACATATTTTATTTATATTGAATATGATTATATATAAATATGATTACATATAAATTTAATACTGTTTTCTGATTTAAAGCACCGATAGATACAATTCTGTTACAAGTTCTGTTATTTGCTTACAGTGGTGTACCAGCTCAAGGGGATGACGAGAATTTCATGTTATGTAGCAGATAAGTAGAATTTTTTGCATTAATTATGTCAAATTTTGGTTGAAACTAAATTAAATTTCACTGTACCCGGGTATCAACTCTAAAGGATCTAAAAGGTGGCATACGAAGTATCGAAGCGCTTATATTTTTTATATCGTTTACATGCTACTTTCATCCGTACAGTAAAAATATTTTAAAATGCCTATTGTATTTGTAAAGATAGCGTACGAAGTATCGAAACGCTTATACTTTTTTATGCGATACATTTTTGGCTTATACCACAGTACAATAATTTAATTCCTATTATATTATTTCAACTTTATCATTATTTTATTGTTTTTATTTATTTTCTGCACTAGTTACTTTAAATTGTTAATTTCTATTGCACAGTATACTAAATCCTTAGTAAAACGGAAAGTCATTTTTTTAATACTCCTACACAGAGAAAAGTATGGTCAAAAGTACCAGAATATAGCAATTTAACGTATTTCTTATCATATGGAAACATCAAAAAGCACGATAGTTTTTATCGAAGCACTTTGGTAATGATTTTGGTAAAATTAGCATTATAATATGGTTTTAAAATAGGTGATAAAATTTAGTAATTTTATAATGCTACTTCATAGAGCATGGCATTAAAACCATTTTTTTGCAGTTAAATTTACTTTTCAGCTTTGTACTTTTTCAATAAATGTGTGATAATAATAATTATAATTTTAAAAACCAAAATTTTCGGTGAACCGTTACAATATGAACAAAAAAATTACCAAGTGAATGGTTATCATATATTTTGGTTTTATAATCAGATTTTTCTTGTTGTTGCCAGAAATGACATTGACAGTGCGGTAATTTTACCAAAATTTATTTACTCTGTGTACAAAATTCTTTAGAAAATAGGTAATATTTCATTCTTATATATAAACCCAAAGAAAAAAAAATCATTTTAAATTTTAATGGACAAAGGGTTGACAAGTTTAAACTCCGCCCCGGGTGTCAACAGACCTTACCACACCGCTGTTTGCTTGCTTTGCATAACGTTAAAGCAGAGAATTCGTTTTCATTTTTAATTTAATAATTTATTTCACACTTTTATAATCTCTGTATCTGAATATTATATTTTTTATAAAAAGAATCAAACAACTACACTATCTGGAAGAAAGAGACGGCACACCCCTCGAAAAATAGAAAAGTCGACAATAACAGCTGACACATGCGCAATAATAGGTATCACGTGTCAGCCATATCCCATAAATACTCTGTGGAGTCGACTAGATTTGTTTTTGTCAAGATGCTGCCACGGAAAGAGTTGTCTGAGTTCGAGAAAGGTGTGTTAGTTGGATTACATCTTGTCAATGTGTCAATTAGGGAGATATCCCGCCACCGTAACTGCTCAAAATGAAGTGTTTCACGTGTTTTGTGTCGCTACAAGACTTAGAGACTCTCTGGGACGAATTGGACCGTCGGTTGAGGGCCTGCACCCCTCTCCCCAAAAGCAAGCATGAACAATGGAACTTCCTGTTAAACATTCGGAAGGAAATTCCTCTTGCCACTATGGCTAATTTAGTGGAAAGTATGCCCAGAAGGGTTGCAGATGTAATCGCAGCCAAAGGAGGCCCTACCTCCCATTAATTTTAATAAATATGGGTTTATGTCGTTACAGGATCGTGTTCCGTCACTTTCTTCCAGATAGTGTATATTTTATCAGGAAATGTTAATGATACTTATGAAAACATTGTAAAAAAGAAATAAAGGTTTACTTGGAGAAAATTGACTAGAAGTGAAATTTCAGCGCCTACTACTCTAGTATTTGCAACAGCCAGAGCGAATGGTATATTATTTGATTTACTCCAATCAACTATTATCACATTTATGTCATCATAGTTTAAAAGAGCATCTTTCATGTCCTGAAATAAAGAGGTAAAATATGAAGACATACCTAGTTCAGTAAGGAAATTCAGAAAAGTTGGTGCAAAGTTGAACAATTTTTTGTTATTTCGAACCACAGTATCGAGTATTGAGAATGAAAAGTATGATCAAAGCAACCAGAATATGGTAAAATTTACTATGTCTCTGGTTCTATGAGAACACCAACAACCACGGTAATTTTTACCGAAGCGCTTTCGTAATAATTTTTATAAAATTAACAATGAAATATGGTTACATAAAATGAGATAAAATCTGGTAATTTTATTGGGATGCCTTAGAGCATGAAATAAAAAACCTTTTATTCGGTTAAATTTACTTTTCAGTTTTGTATGTTTCACTGAATGTGTGGTAATAAGAACTACTAGTTTAAAAACCAACAATTTTGGTAAAACGTTACTATAGGAACGGGAAAAAATAAAATAAATGGTTAAAATATCGTATATTTTGGTTTTTGTTGCAAAAATTATGGGATTTTTTTCTCCGATTTTTAGCCCTTCAAATTTTCGATTATTTTCTTCTTTTAACTTATTACAGTGTTGCTTATTGCAACAATTCTGCCCGATATTGTAGTGCAAATGTGCCCTGAGATTTTTAAGTATTGATGATTATGAGAAAAAAATGACTATCGGATCATGATTAAGAAAATAAATAAATATATAGCTCTTTTTTTTCCATAAAAATTTTGGAAGTGGATTAGTTTGGATTAAATTTTCCCCGTGAAATTTCGGATCTCATTGAGCCATAGTAGCGTAAAAATGCTATAATTTTATGACATATTATCAAGAAAATGAAATCTTCTATTTGATCACATGATACTGTGTTTCAGCTTGAATGTAAAGGAGGTTCAAATTATCACCTTATCTAGGTTGGAGCAAATTTGCAAGATAAATATTGCGCGTTCAAGGTACCACTATTATAATATAACGCAAAATTGATTTTTCTGAAAGTGTCTATGAGTCTGAAAGCGCTTTTCTGTCACATTTATACATCCAGCACTAATCTAAGAAGTCTAAATTCACTGAACAGCGGAAATCGTTCAATAAGGGAGAAATAATTTAAAATATTCTTCCTCCTCTGTGCACGGTTAGAGATTTTGGAAGGAGCTAAACCAAAATATTCTTCAATTAAACTAAAACCTTAATTCGGTTTCAAATTGTACCATATTATCATTAAAAATCAACCCTCTTTAAATTTGATTTTACGTTACTATGGTTAAACTTAACTAAACGCATGGTTAAATTTATCACTTCAATTAAAATTGTTGTAAATTTTACGCAGTATTATGGTTCAAATTTGCATGGATATTGGGTGTTCTATCAAGACTGATGGATCTTGAAAATAGATAGAAAAAAAAGAAGGAAAAAAAAAAAACGCAACGCTATAAGAAAGTATGGTTAACTGCATCACTTTTGAGAAACTATTGTTTTTTTCTTTGCACCAAAATGCACATCAAATTAATCTTCTCACCAACAGATGGCACTGCAGAATAGAATAACTAAAATCGATATGAAAATGCTGCTGATGAATGCAATTAAGGTGCTGTTCTGAATTTTTTTTGTTTATTTTTTAAACAAATTCTTATTTACAAAATTTTTACAATCACTACATTCAAATTTCACATAAAACTACATAAAAATAAAATATTTTAAAAATCACTGTTAAAAAATTTGTATTGCTTAGATGCATAGTTATTCCTATTATGCAGCGCCAGCTATTGGTGGGAAGTTTAATTAAGTGTGCAATTTTAGGGGATGAAACTGTTATATCGCTGGGCTTTGCTTTAAAAGCCAGACATCATAATGTATGTGAATGTATAATCAAGTATTTTGGAAATGAAGAAAAACTATGTATTATATTAGGGTATTAAATCTCTGGAAGCAGGTTAAGGTATTATTTCAACCTGGAGCAGGTAATGTTTGTTTTCCCTAAATCCCTTTCATTAATTATTTATTCCCTGTTTTCAAGTTCTCTTTTTCCCGCTCTGACGTACGAGCGAACCACCAATAGGTAGTAGCTATAGCTGTGACGAAATAATGTCGTCATCGAACCTGTGCAGCGTGGACGGTGTGGCGCGCGATCGACGAAGGGAGAGTTTTTTTCTCTCTCTTAGCTTCCCGAGGTGATGGTCGTGACTGGCGCCTGCAGGGTCCGAATCAAGTTAACGCGGCGGGACGGACGCGTCCCTATCTCCCGATGGACATCACGATAAGTTTTCCTATTTCTTTTCATATTGCTTCGTTTAACGCTAAATTTAAATAAACTAATTTATTTTTTTTTATTTATTAAATCCGTAGGATCCTATCAAATAAGTAATTCTAATAATTAAACTTAACTTCGTGGTAGCTGTGCCACGTGCTCGCGCTAATTTAACTTAATATGAAATGAAAACTTAATATTTTTTTTTATCTTTCCCTGCTCCAGAGAATCTTTTTTTATTGTATTAAAATGATTAGTAATGATTTTCATTGTCATGTTTAAATTAGAATGTTAAACCACATGAGGAATGTTATACTTAATTGTTTTAGAATGTTAAACCACATGAGGAATGTTATACTTAATTGTTTGAGCTGAACATGATTAATATGATTTTCAATAAATATTGTAATTTTATATAAACTTAACTCTCATTTATTAGCAGTTATTAATTGATTCACTTTAGGCAGTTATTGTGATTTTAGTAGCTTTTAGTTATATATTTGAATATTTTCCTGACAGGCTCGAACCTGATTTTAGATTAGCTTAAATAATTTATTTGGAGGAAAATGCTTGAATTACTTTGATTGCATAAAAATAATAAAATATTAAATCAAGATAAATAATTTTATTAAGAAATCTAAGCCTAGATGCAATTAGATTTAAGTATTAGTGAAGCACGTGTCGATCCACACGTGTTGATTTAGACTTGAACTAGAATAGTAAATTGTTAATTCTAATTTTTTCTTAATTAATTTCATAATTAAATTAATGAAACGGTTCGATAGTGATGAGTAATTATCAAGGAATATTAATTATTTTTCTCCACTAACTAGTTATTCAAATTCACAACGCAATTCAAATTAATGAGAGACACATTTTTAGGTACTGTTATATGTCTCCATAAAGCAAATATAACAAAACGTAGTTTCCCAAACATACTGCCACAGATCATTGTTCCGTTCTTTTTTTTTTATTATTGATTTTCAAAATTCATCTGTCATCTTTGGGACAACCGGAATCTATGAGTGTATATTGTATTGAATTATTATGAAATGTAATGTAGTACCTGCATCCATGTAGAAACTTTTATGCTGTCCATATATCCATGGACGATTATTTTCGTTTCTGTCTCTAATAAAAAATTAGACTTCAAAATGCTATTCAGATCACCAGATCTTAGTAACTGGAAGTAGTGAGGATTCTTACGAGTGAAAAGCATGAAAACTGTGCCAACTTCGTTTCTGTTTTGAGGAAGGAGACTGACTGGTCTGTATACAGGATGGAAGAATGGTTCCCCAGCACTGAAACATCCTATGTCCGGCATGCATTTTCCTTTGTCATTGAAACTAACTGAAATTATAAAGTAAATTTGAAACTATTACGTATTCATTGTTGTAAAAGTTTGTAGTTGTAATTTGTATTGTTGTATCAAACTCGTGCTTATTACGTACATATTGCTGAAAGAATTTGTAAATATTCTAGAAAAATTTGCATTGTTGTATCAAACTCGTGCTTATTACGTACATATTGCTGAAAGAATTCGTAAATATTCTAGAAAAATTTGCATTGTTGTGTCAAATTAGTATCTATATCATGGAAAAATTTGTAATTATATATAAAAATTTTGTATTGTTGAAGCATATTTGTAACTATTACGTGTTTATTGTAGAAACAATTCGTAACTATAATTGTTAAATTTGCTTTGTTGTCGAAAATTGTATTTTTAAATTTGTATTGTTGTCACGCACTTACGTTCTTATGTGGAAAGGCATAAAAAGAACAATATTAGTCTACGTGAGTAAAGTTAAATAAAAATAGAACTTTAAACTTAATTAGCAGGGTTCTGGTACAAAGTACAAGTATACAAAGTAATAGAACAATAACCATAAGTGGTTAGTCTATTGAAAAAAATGATAGTAGTTTTTAGTTTGTAATAATTTTTACGTAAAAATTTTGTAAATTATTATGCCTACAAAATCTGAATCTGTATCATTATTCTATTTTTGAATGATAAAAAATATTTTGAAAATAATGTGTTCTTTTAAGCCGTTACAGTGTTAGCTCACTGTAAGCAACAAGGAAAAAAAATAAATGTCATAGTTTTAAATAATTTGGTTTAGAGTATATAATTATAGCTCAAAAAATCAGTTCTGTATTGAATCTTAGTATTGGTTCTTTGAACCAATATTAAGGTATATTACTATTGCAAAAACTTGCCACTAATTTGTAGCAAATTTTAAGTTGAATCATATTTTCGTTCAGGTTAAATCATTGTTTCATGTAATCAATTTTAAAAAGGATTAATGTGAATAGCAATGTGATTCAACTTTCAGTTTTATTAAGGCAATCAGTAAAGCAGAATTTTTTCCTTAGAAAAAATAATATTTTTATTTTTGCATGAATCGATAAGGCACATTGTGATAGCATAATCCTAAAAGTTTAAAATATATCTCTGCGTTTCGCAGATTAAATTAACTTTCACAAGTGATAAATTTTCTTTTCTAATTGAGTTTTTCAAAATTACGTTTTTCAAAATTTCACTGACATAACTTTTTCAGATAACATAACTTTTCTCTCCTTAAATTTCTCAGTGTGTATACAGTCAATATAGTTTGTATTTAAATTTTTGAATAATTAAAAGTCAAGTTCCGATTTTTAGGGCATTTTTGTTTCATCTGCTGCCATTTTGTTAATTTAAAAAAAAAATTCTATGTGCAATGAAAACTACACACCAATACAATTCAGGTAGTGAAAGTTTGAAACAAATCGTATAACACGATTTAGTTAGTAAAAAGAAATTCACTGATATCAGGCATATAATAATTTGATTTCTGACAATTTAGTTTACTTTGAGAAAAAAAAAGTATGTTGGGAACAAAATGAATATATTATTGTTTTTAACTTTATTAAACAAAGTTGATTTATTATGATTTTGTCCACCATACTTAGAAAAATAGGTCAAACCAGAATATGGTAAAATTTACCGTGTTTCTGGCTCTATGAGAACACTAAAAGGCTCGGTAATTTTTAACGAGCCTTTTGGTTTGGAACAATAAAATGTGGATTTATAACATGTGATAAAATTTGATAATATTATTATGGGAGGTTTATTAGTATAATAGAGCATCTAAGTACAATAGAGCATAACATAGAAATCATTTGTTCAGCAAACTTTACTTTTCAGTTTTGTATTTTTTACTAAATGTGTGTAATAAGAACTGTAATTTTGAAATCCAAAATTTCCGGTAAATTATTTCCACGTGAGCGAAAAAATTACTAAGTGAATGGTTAAAATACCATTAATTTTGTTTTCATTGTCAAAACGAATATTTTTTTTTTTACCAGAAATGCCATTGCTATATTGTACGGTAATTAAAGCAGATTTTTTTTTGTTTATTAACTAGCTAAAATTTAGTTCATAACATTAAAAATATTGCAAAAATGAATATACGCATTTTTAGAAATATTATAAAGTTCTTTTTTTGCTTAAATATTTACTGTAAAACCTGTTTTTTTTAAAACAATTAAATACACTAAATTTCCATTATTCATTTTCTTTAAAGCACTACGTACGTTAGTAGGTGACTCGAATTTTTGACAATTAAAAACGATAATTAAGTACGAATTTTGATAATTAAGTAATTAACAAAGATGATAATTAAGTAATTAACAAATATGATAATTAAGTAATTAACAGAGATGATAATTAAGTAATTAACAAAGATGATAATTAAGTAATTAACAAAGATGATAGTTAAGTAATTAACAAAGATGATAATTAAGTAATTAACAAAGATGATAATTAAGTAATTAACAAAGTTGATAATTTTTGATAATTAAGTACGAATCTGTGTGGTTAACTCTCATAGGAAGTTAATTACACTCCAATGCACAGTAAGCTCTTACTGTGCATTATTTTAATACTGAATATGGCTTAAATTAATTTTCCTAAATTATATAAATTCAATGTTCATGCGTTATGCGAAATCATTGATTTTGTTTACAGTTTATTTATTCATTTCTTATCTCATGAATTCATCTGTTTTTTATTAGATAAACTTTCTCTTTTATTTATCCAATAACAAAGCATTTTTGCTGAGCAACTAAACTGTGAATCGAAGGGCGAAATTCATCAATTTTATCTTTTCCACTGGATTTATTTTCTATGTTATCACATTCTGACTTTTGAGTTGTTTGAAAAAGAATTGTAGCACGTATATTAATGGCTGTAAAATATATATAATTAATTTTTATTGTTGAAAGTAAAACAATGATAAAAGTAGTTAACGTCCGTAAGGTTTTATTTTTAATTTTAACTACATGGTTTTCGTATAGCAAACTAAGCACTAAATGTTAAGCTTGTGAATTTTAAATAAAAATGCTTAAAAACACAAATTTTGTCTCCTTTTTAAAAGTTATTACAAAAAAATAATTTCAATGTCTACTGTTTTACTTTATTTAACGTCCTATGTATTTTTTAACTGAAGAAATTATAAAATAAATCTTTAACTTTCGAATTTAACGTAAAATTTATGGTTTCAATGCAAAATTCAGTTAAAACCAGTTACGAAAAATATTGGTACACTGTAAAAATAACTAAAAATTCCAATTTTTTCACGGACTTCTCCGTTTATACGATAGTTTAAAGCTGTTTTGTTCACAAATTTTTTTTCTCTGTTTTTCTTTTAAACAAAAACGGATTAAAACCGTCAGATCAAATTCTAATTTTGCCATGCAGTTTTGTTACCGTAAGACAACTACCTTTCTTCAAATAATTTTTCACTTATTTTTACTTACTTTCCAGCAATTATTTCATGGTTTTTAACATCGTATAAAGGAAATTGTAATTCGATTTTATTGCCAAATTAATACTCTACCTGATTATTATCTTATCTATCTTTAGATATAATCTTTTGGTTACTTAAGTTGCCAGAGATTTTAATATGGGTTAGGCCACTATAGATCAATCGTTTTTCAATAAGATTTTAACAAGATTTTTACGGTAAAAACAGGTTTAAGATTTTTTTTTCGTAACTGGAATTGCTGAGGTTCGGATGACAGAGCGTCTGTCTCCAGATGAGGTGGATAGGCTGGAATTCCGACTTCGACTGTTTATTCGAAATCTGCTCTAGGCTTGCAATGTTAGATTATTAGTTATTTTAAAGTTTTTCTTCTTCTTGTTTTTGTTAGAATATAAAATTTTTCTTCTAAAATTACAGAGATTTTTTGTTAAAATAACAGAGTTTCTAAAAATAACAGAATATGTTTAAATAACAGTTCTTTTCTGCATAAAAAACAGAGGTGGCTGTTTTTAAATAACAGCGTTTTTCTGTGAAATAAACTGTTTTATACTACCACATCAGCTTGCAGTTTTTTTCCGTAAATTTAATAGTTTTTTTTAAACAGTGTACGCAAGAAATTCATGAAAATTATTAAACTGATCGCAGGGCCGTTTGATAAGACAGTTACCAAATGAGATGATTAATTTTGAATAATAATAATAATGATAATAATGCATTTTAAACAAAGAAGATTTCAAATAAACTCCCACTACATGAACTGAAATCTTTAAGTTAGATACCAGAATAATATAAAAATTAATAAATTCAGAGCATTCACACACAGAGCAATCGTAATGTTGGTGCAGGCCGGGTTTTTGCCCCGGCATTGTGTTTTTAGAATTCTAGGGCCATAGTCCAGAGATATCGAAATAAAAAAAAAGATTTATTTCAGTAATTATTAAGTTATAACTTATTATTTTATTTTTATTTTATTCTTGTCATCGAAAACTATTTTTTCTATTTCAGTTTTATAGATACACTGCCTGATAGACTTAGGCATAGCAACTAAAGGCAGTTGTTTTCATATTTTAATTAATGAAAATCAAAATCACAAAAGTAGAAAATAAGATATATTTAAAATTTTTACTTGACTTTTTAAGCAGTGTTCTTGCATCTAAAATTATTAAATTATAAAGCCTAACTTTTGATAAATCAAGGATATAAACTAAAAAAAAAAACTAAATTTGAAAATAAAATTGATAATAACAAAAATAAAAAAACCCCATTTATATTGTTTGTTTTTATAAATGAAATTCGAAAAAGGAATCATATAATAAATTTTATAAGTTGGGTAAAAATCAAACAGAGTACAAAGTGATAGACCCGCAAAAAAAAAAAAAAAATGTTTGAAGGGCCCCGTTTAATGTCTTGTTTAGTGCCTCATAAATTCTAGTGAATGACTACTAAGTATAAACATTCTATTCGAGATTATAGTTAGTATAAAAATTTATCGTATTGATAAGTAACGCTTCGCATACTTTTTTTTGATGTTTTTGATGTCTTTTTGTAGGATCAAAGATGTCAAAAAATTGGGGTTGATTTAAGGGTTATGGATTCAAAAGTAGGGTTATGAAATATTATATTTGTTCTTGTCAGTTCAGGCTCTCATTTTGAATAAAATGTAACGACAAATTTGATACTCACGTCATGTACAAAATTGCGACCAGAAAAACTGTCTACTTTCTTTTAACATATTTTTAAACCAGCATCAGATACAAACAAGCTTACTCGAATTATTTTTTAATAAATCATCAATAATAAAACTAATTAATACTCCATTAATTCATACTCACTTGTCAGTCCATTTCTGGAGTAATTGAGAGTTGATGTTCTCCCATTTTGGATAAAACTTAATGTCAAACTTGATACACATGGCATACACAAAATTGCGATCAATAAAACTGTGTACGTTCTTTCAACTATATGAGAAATCAGCATTAGATATGAACAAATTTAATCACAAAAAAATGTTAATTAGATATTAAAGATAAAACTAATTTATAAATTACTAAAATAACTAAAATAGATAATACTCCTTCGTTTCTAAGCTCTAAATGCATCTTTAGAAGCGATTCAATGTCAAGGCCTATGATTTTATTAGGTCAGTCGGTTAGCTCTTTCTTTACATGGTCGGTAGAGCATAAATGGATTTTAAAGAAGATCCCGCTAGCAATAATTAGAGAATAGTGGAACATTGAAAAATCTCAGAAACATCATTCTTAGAATTTACAATTAGTTTTTGTTCTTTCCCTTTCTTTATTAATAAAAATTCAACTAGTCATCCATAGCAAATTTTACCTTGGCTACAGTTGAGTTCAAAATTAGCTCGATATGGCTTCTATAAGAATATGCACCGAGGAACCAATTTTAGGATGTCTAGATTTTTTAATACTGGTTTTAGAATGGTCCTACATTGGCCAATATAGAATCTACATTGGCTAAATAATGGATATAAAATATCGGGTGAATCTGACATTTGTATATTGAACTGTTATCGGTTGTAAAATGGCTGTAAAATATCGGGTGAATCTGACAATTGTATATTGGACCGTTATCGGTTGTAAAATGGCTGTAAAATATCGGGTGAATGGGAAAATTCTATATAAGGCCAAAATTGGAAAAATAAAGGCCCTTTGAACTCAGCCAAGATTCATGAATATTGGTCCAATGAGGGCCGAAGTTATTTTTCTGCTTAGGATTAGATGTTACTTCATTAAAAACTTCATTCGCTTCAAAAAATATACAAATTGGAAATACCATTGCATTCAACAAACTCTCCATAGTGCGTGGAAATGCATTTTACCCTTATTTTGCCTCTCTCGGCCACTGTGGTTCTTCTTGTTCTGCTTTTTTCTCTCTTGGCTGCTGTGGTTTTTCAAGTTTTGTTTCTCACCTTTATTTTTTCATTTTACTTTGGCAATTTTACGTTTTATATTTCAAATCATTTTGGTTTCTTCTCATTCACGTTTGGCAAGTTTTGAAAATGGCTGCCTGTTTCTGAGCGCTTGAAACATGTCGACTGTTATTTCTAGTTTTATATTTTTGAAGTCATTGAAGTTTTTAATCAAGTAATATACTACATCTTCTATTTCTTGGGATTATTACTTTAATCATTAGATGGTATTTTAAATTGGTAGTAATCGGGGAAAATAGTGAAATAAATGAAACGTTCAAGTGCGCTATGTTTACTACGTTTTTCAAATACGCTAATAAAAAGATATGTTCATTTTTGTCAAGCATGAAATGAATAATGTAGGGCTCATCAATTTTGAAGAACTTGAGGGGGGCGGAGCTTCGGAAGTGATAGAAGTTATTAACGAGAATGATTGTTCCTACGTTTTACCGTTTATCTCTGTCAAAATTGAAATTATTATCCCCTTTTTAATATACTTGAAACAGATAGATTTTTAATTTATTATTTTTTAGTTCTGTGTCTGTTAGTTTGCTAACATCGGGAAATTTTTATCAATTTGTTTGGCTATAAAATGGGGTGAAAATTGCTTGCAGTATTTAGTAAGCAATTAAATCTAGTATTTGTATCAGATACAGAGCTGCAGTTGGTAAAATTGTCCGGTTTAATTAGATTGAATGTCTCTTTATATTAAATTCAGTTTGACTATGATTTAGCAGTAGAAACTGCGGCTTTAGTGGTCAGGAAGTAATTAAAACATGTATTCACCATAATCATTAACACAACAAGGCTTTATTTTGAAGAGATTTCTAAGCGACCCTCCGGGTGACAATGGTTCTTCAGTTCTTAATCATTGGGATTCTAAAATCTCTTTCAACTGATAATTTGCGCACACTAAATCGGCTAGTCAGAAAGTGGTCATGGTTTTGAGTGATGGTATACATTCTGTTTGTAACCGTAACGATTGTAACTTTTTTTGTGAAGAAGGCACCGAGTTTTAGTAAAGACTTGCGTGATCTAGCTAGTGGGGAAGTGGCTAAGATTCCAAGATTTTTTCCTTTCTTCTATAATAAAATAATAATGAAGATGATAATAATGTAGAAATAAAAAATTAAGTATTTGATTAAAAAATTATCAGGCTCTATTTTTTCTTTTGTATGAATATAACTTTTAAAAAACGGTAGGCTGAATAGCACAATACCAAACAATTCTGTTCTATTCGGGACTGTTAGACCAATAACATTTTTGTGCAGCTTTTAAAAACAGCAGCATTAATCTAGATACTTGACTTTTCATCACTAAGTGGTTGCTTGGTAAGTAGTAAGTGTGGTTGCAAAATTATTTTTATAATTTTTTGTTTCTTTTATTTACTATTTTTTTAAAGCAAAATTAATTTTTAAAATTAATTTACTATTATAAATTAATTAAATAATAATAATTATAAATTAATTACTTTGGGAGTCACAAATCATTAAGTGAAGGAAAAAATCGTTAATAAAATATGATTAATTAAAATCATTGTGAATCAGAGAAAATGATTTGAGTAAAAAGAACGTTCCGTGCAGGTTCTACTACAAATTAATGAAGTTTAAACAAATTTCCTGTGTGATATTTGTAAAAACCGCACCTGCAAGGTGAAAAAAAATGTAAAGCTGAAAATGTATTTAAAATTTTTTTAAGTTTTATAACGAAAGAATCAAATATATATACATAAAAATTTATTACATAATAATTAATACGCAAAATTCAAGTGATTCTTATCATTTAAATCATCTATGCCATTATTATTAAAAACTCGAAATGATTTTTTATATTTCCTTGTTTCAAATTTATTTTTGATACAGAAAACTCCTCTATATATATTTTATAAACTGATTCATTATGGTAAAAAGGTATTTTTTCTTTTAAATCTCAAATCAAGTTTATCAAAAATTATTCAGTTGCATACTTTCTAACACGAATTTTTCCAATTTATTTTGAAGTTGTGACGCATTTTATTTCAAAAAAGCACATTATAAAATAAAACAAGCATAAACACATAATTATAGGTATATTTTTATTGTGCTATACAAATTAATAAAATCATTTATATAATATTTTTTACATAAGTGAATATTCATTCATAAAAATACAGTGTAAAAGAATCAATAAAATTGTATGCGTGTATTGGCGTCTTCAATGCCTAGAAATGAAACAAAGCTTATGAGGTTTCAATTTATATGTAATAAATAATTCTGCATCAAAACTTGATTTCTCTCCTTGAGGTAGTTGAATGTTGAATTTTTGTAGTATTGAGACGAAATATAGAAAGATTTCCATATTCGCCATTCCCTCCCCGGGACAAGATCTTTTACCTAAATAAAGAATAAATGCATAAAGCAAATGTTTAATGTGGTTTAATATTTTATAAATAAAATAATAATTTAAAATTTGTGACGGTAAACTACATAATTGCATTACGCATCAGGATATAAGTCTTTTAAACATAGGTTTTTTTAAACGGATTTTTAATCTTAAATTTCATTAATAATACTTCCTTTCATAACCATTTTGTAAAAAGGATTGATAAAAAAAATTATAAGTGCAGCGAAAACTATATTAATAATGTATAAGGTATTGAAATGTTATAGAAATTAGAAATTGTATAATTTCTGGGAGTGGAAAAAAAATTTAATACTATAGAACAAAAAAACATAATGGTCTAACACAGTTTTAAATTGTTGTGGATGTATTTTTATTGGCCGGAAAATCACATTGTAGGATCCAATTTACCCACATTGATTTCCATTTTGTTTTGGTTGACAGAAACGTAAAATTAATAAAATTCACAAAATTTTCTGATAATATTTTCGCATTCCTAATTTAAAGGTGTTTACCTGTAATGCTATTACTACTTGATTTTGATTGTTTTCTAAATAAATTGTTTAAAATTAAGAGAATTGCTTTTTTTATTTTTATTATAACGCTACGCTTAAGGTGAAGTTATTTAAATTGGTGTCTAATCTTATTAACTATTTTACAATTATTATTTGTGCACCTTACATTAATATACTATTATAAATTACAGTTGAAGAGATTCGTTAAATGATTTAGAGCTTAACTATCAGCTTCTTGCACAATGTGATGCATACCTAAATTGTATTTAATATATCTGTACCGTTTTGAAGTGAAAAATATTAAATTATAGTTGTGAACTCGCCATATTTGTCATAATATTATACTTTTAATTTTTAATGCTATTTTGAAAAATGATTACTTACAAAAACTATTTATGCTCACTAATAGATCTCAATAGAAAAATAAGTATAAGGGATAGTTGGACGTGGGAAGTGGGCACAAGCAAACAAGAATTTTTTCAGTACATATATTTTAAGTGAATAGCCCCCTAGTTATAACATAAAATTGATATATGAGCATGAGTATATGCGCCTGCAAATAGTCTTAATAAACCAACAATAAACAATTTATTACTAAATATTCCCGAAACTAAAGAAGAAACTGAAGCCGTGAGAAATTACTTGATTTAAAATTATGTGCCCTATCTTTTACTTAAGTCTGACTTTAAAAAAATATTTTTTTTCTTTTTATTCGACTTGGAATACGCAGCTTTTAATTTTTCTTAAAAATTTTATTTCAATTATTCATTAGTAAATGACTTTAAATGTATTATTATTTAACTCACCAATGGAGAAAGGCATATAATGAGTGGGTTTTACAACACTTTTCTTGTCCGAGGCAAGAAATCTTTCAGGGATAAAATCTTCAGGATTTTCCCAGTGTTCAGGATTATGATGTAAAGCCCAAAAGTTAGCAATTACAATTGTATGCTTGGGTACGTCATAACCACAGACGCTCGTGTCTGCAGTGGTGCTAAATACGAAAAAAAAATATTTTTACGTCAAATCAAAGATATAATAATACTACAAAATAGCCTTAGTAAATAATATTGCGTTGGCAGTGATCAAATTCATTTTTAGGAATTGCAATGATAAAACTAAATTAAAAAACGATCATGTCGCAATGTTTAGTGTGGTAGGCTAAAATTGTTTTAAAATAATGCATAAAACACAAACCATTGCTGTGAAATGGGATCAGTCTGCGTAGGGACCGAGGGTGTGCGGTATTGGTCCTCGTTAAACTGTTCTACCGTAAAGTGCTCGACTTCGCGTGCAGGTCGTCGGGCAACCGAAGAGGGGGTACCATCCCCCCTGCAGAAGATCAAAATTGTGATGACATATCTTCAGATCTTCCTCAGGGATGTTTCCCAGACCGTCGCCAATAGCCCATTGTGCAGCTCTAGTGTGACGTAAATGAACTACAACAACAGCAAATTGCTGTGAAATGATTTACTCCTAATCTTGCCTTTGTATGTGTTATTTTATTTAAAAATAATGCTATAAAATTTGAAAAAGAACACGAGGTTTTTCTGCAAACGATTCCACAAAATGTTCTTTTCAGAATCATTTTTTTTAGTTTTGAACTTCGATCTGCATAAATAAAAGAAAGTTTGTTAACTAGAAGCCATTTAAATATTTATTTCCTAATATATCTTTTGAATTCGTTACAATATAAGTGTTTGTTTTCAAAATTAGAATTTAAATAATTTAAGATGGAATCTAATGGTGACGTTAATTTCACTTAGACGCACTTAAATTGTTACTGTGATATTTTTCTTAATGGAAAATATTTATATAGTTATAATCTAATAAGTAAATAATGATAAATAAATAAATAATCAGAACGCAGTCTTTGTATGCATTATTATGTTTAAAAACAGTATTTAAAAGAGAGAAAAAGAACACGAATTTCCAGAAAATGATTCTGAAGTACGGCTCATTTTTGATATAATTTTAAACTTCAGTCGCTTTTGAACTTTGTTTTCTAGAAATATCTTTAAAATAAGTTATTATTATTAAAGCGTTTTTTTTCTCCTAAATAAGGGGGAAAAAAGATGGAATAATGGTGATAACTGGATACTTGAACTCGAAAAGAAATGAAGTGATTATGCCGAACCACGTGATTTAAATCAGATTTAATTGGATGCTTGTAAGCGACGTCACGCGTGTGCGTCGAATCTGATTGGCTCCTGAATCGACAACTTATGATGACGTCACTTGCAGGTATCTAATTGAAACACTTTATTTATTTAAGTGAGAATTGTCTTACTTGACAATATTTATTTATTTATGTATTTTTTATGAAATTAAACAAAAAGATCATAGTCTGACACTCACTATCTTAAAACATTTAAGGGAACAATAGTCTTCCATCTCATTATCTCCAAGATTACAGCATGCGTATAAGGCATATTTTTCTGATCTTGGACTTCAGGTTCTCGGTCCGCTCCCAAGACATCCATAATTTCTTTCTGCACTTTATTCTGTATATGGGGGAATGCTGCCATGGTATATGTGCACCAAGAGAGAGTTGTGCGAACCGTTTCGCTACCAGCCCCAAATAAATCTCCAGCGTTACCCATCAGGGTTTTATCTACAAAATACAATTTGATTGGAAGTAAATATTAAAATAGTAGTAAACTAATTTAAAAAATTATTTTTCAATAAATCGAATTATATTTTTATAATGCATGAAATATTAGCGTTAAAAGAATGCATATTTATATGCGTTTTTTTTTCTTCTTAAGATTGATGGATATCAATATCTTAAATTACAGTTTTGATTCCTTTTAAACTTTTAATTATTGCGGATTGATGCTATTTTAATTGAAATATACACTATCCTACAATAATGGAAGAGACACTTTCAGTTTTTGACATTTTTTAAATTTCTCAAGAAATATTTGAAGGATTATTTTGTAACTTTATAGAACTTTAGTTCACGCATTTTTTCATACTTAGCAATAAAATTTAAAGCTTTCAGAGGTTTGAGAGACCTACTATATATTACGAACGGAAACATGTATTTTTGATCACCCTATGCCAGAAAATCAAGCAAAAAACTTGTAACTTATATCGATTACTTTAATTTCTACTACTTTTAATAACTACATAAACGTAGAGTAAATATTTATGGAGATATGGATATTTTTTTTATAAAAAATATTTTTTTTTGATGAATTTTATTTCATTATAACTTTATAGATCTTCAATAGAATGAAACAAAATTTTTGGAAAAATTTAAAATTAAACACAAAATTGACGATTTAAAATTTTAAAAAATTTCGTTAAAAACAGCGCATGTGCTGAAAAATTTAAAAAAAAGTTTTTTCATAATTTTGTAGTGAATCATATTTGGCAACTTATAAAATAATTCGTTTGAATTTCTTAAGAATTTAAAAAGTTTTAAGCAATTTTCTAAGTAGTTTTTGTAGTTTTCCAAAAAAAAGCTCAAGACGATCAAGGGTTTTTTCACAAATTTTATTTTGTATAATAAGTAAAAATTTATAACAAATGATAATACCTTACAATAATCGTCCGGAAACTAAACTTTGATGGTATAGAGAAAGAGAACATGCAAAAGAAAACATACTTTTAAGAGAGGTGATCCAACACCACCGAGATAGGGGACAAGGCCTGAGTGGCTGCTTGAAGTAGAGGAATGAGTCAATACCGGTCTAATTTTTAATAAATCTTGTTTAATAGTACAAGGTAAAATTTGTGGATAACCCCCAATCATTTTGAGCTTTCTTCTAAAAAGTACAAAAATTACTTGAGAAAATTGCTTGAAACTTTTTAATACTGTAAGATATTCAAAGAAAGCTTTTATCAATAGCTGTCAAATACGATTCCCTACAAAATTAAGAAAAATTTTTTTTTCAAACTTTTTCTACGCGTGCTCAGTATAAAAAAAAATTAGTTTAAATACTCATATCTTGAGCAGTTTTTAAAGGATTTTTAAAAATTTTAAATCAACAATTTTGTAATTAATTTTAAATTTTTTTCAAAAATTTCGTTTATATCCATTGAATATTTATGAAGTTAGAGCAAAAGAACCTAAGACGAAAAATTAAATTTTTTATTAAAATGTCCATATTTCCATAAACATTTACTCTAGGTTCACGAAATTTTCTGCAGTTATTAAAAATAGCAACTTGTAGGTCTCTCAAACTTCTGAAAACTCTAAATTTTATTGCTAAGTATGAAAAATTGCATGAACTAACACCTCTAAAGTTACAAAATAATTCTTTAAGTATTTCTTGAGAAATTTAAAAAGAATGTAAAAAAACCTGAAAAGTTCTCTTCTATTATTGTAGGGTAGTGTAGTATCTACAATGATAAAAGAAAGTTTTTTTTTTCTTCTTTTTGTGTGTATCAGAGACCAGAAGTTTAAACAGCAGGTGCAAGGGGGAAATATTAGCTCCCGGTGCCGAATTTATTCAAAAATTTCAATTCGTCCGTAAGGAGAACTGTGCGAGAAACAAATTTTTCTTATAGGTTTAATATTATGCATTGTTGAAAATAAAGTTGCAGACGATTCTGTTTTATTAATTAATTGAAAGATATCTTGAGTGATGTTAGTTTGTTTACAGTCCTATTTAACTAAAAACACAAGTTCTTAATAATTAATTATACCAAGAACTTAATAATTAATTTTCTTTGTTTGTTAAAGCAGGCTAATTCAAGTTTAAAAATGTGTGATTCGCATGTGAAAGCGATGTAAATTCACATGATGTAAACGAATTAGTATTTTTTTTTTATAATATCTAAAATCAGGTGTTTAACTCACTACAGTTATAAAAATAGTATAGTATTCGTTTAAAGGCTTATTCCACGAGACAAAAGATCCTTCGAAAAACTGCCTTAATAACGCTTGAGTTAAATATTATCGTTCTCTGATTCAGGTCAAAATTACGATCTGTGGATGAATGAATGGATGTATGAATGGGTTCGCCCTATAAACGGGTGTGACGTATGGTATGGCCGAAGTCGAATTCTTGGCCATAGATGGCTCCACTGGAAAACAAGAACAATCGCACCTCTCTGCCTAAACAGGCATTCGTCAACAACAACATTAAAATATTATGCATTTAAAATTTACAAGTAAATGATGTGTCAGGATCCTTTGATCTTCTTGCTTCCATTTCAACAAGGTATGAGTCTATGAAATCCCTGATGTTCTTAGGATCGAGAGTATTTATGTGTTCATCTATTTTCTTCCTTAAAATAAAAACAATCAATTTTACAACTGTATATAACAGACACATCGAGTTATAAAAAACTACCATTTTCAAAAATCCAAGAAATAAAGACTAAACACTAGATTTTTTTCTAAACACAGATTAGAAAATTAAATTGATTCATTTTTTTTTGAGTTATCATCATTCACATTATTTAAATCAGACATTAAAAAATATAGTTTTAATTAGATTAAAATAAGATAAAAGCTACGCCACTGTGAAAATGGCATTGGTGCAACAATGACGTATTTACTGAATTTAAAACGCTGACGCTGTGTTGAGTGTTAAAATGTAATGTTGCATTTTGTTTTGCCGCGCAAGAAATATAAGACTTAGAAATTTAAATTTTTTTTATGAGTAAACAAAAGTGATCACGGATTAGGATAAAAATTAATATTTGAAAAATAGTTCGAGATTTATTGATTGCTAAACTTGTATAAAATATAAAAATTGAGCGTAAAATTCAAAATACAAAATAACAGTAATACGATTATTTTTTTAAATGAAATTTTCTGAAAATTTTATTCTAATTTTCAAGTGTATTTTTTACATAATTCTACGTAACATTTGTTCGAAATTTTGTCACGACAAAATTTAAAAAAAAATACGATAAAACAAAAAAAAATAACATTCGATAATTAGTTCGAGAATTATTAACAGTCAAAGTTTTTAGAAAAATAAAATATAAAAATTCAAAATACAAAATAATAGTAATAAGATTATTTTTTTAAATGAAATTTTCCGAAAATTTTATTCTAATTTTCAAGTATATTTTTTACATAATTCTACGTAACATTTGTTCGAAACTTTCGTCATGACAAAACCTTTTAAAAATTAAGATAAAATAAAAAAAAAATAAAGTAAAATTCATAAGTTTAAAATTTAAAATAATTGATTTAAAAGTATATTTTTAAATAAAATTTTATGAAAATATTATCTCTAACTTTCAAAGGTATTTTTTACATAACTCAATGTAATTCTAAACCTTCGTTGTCACAAAACTTTTTTTTTTAAAAACAATTTTCTTCAAAAAATTAGTATTGTAAAGAGCTTTTTTAAACGTATTTAAAAATATATTTGAATTAAAATCGTTGCTGCTCTTAATATTTTTTTTAACTTGGCATCTTGTATATACATTGCTGGTACACAAAATTTATGTTTAGGCATTAAAAAAAAAATAATTGTAAATGTTGACTGCCTTTAAAAACAAAATAAATCAATCAACAAAAACAAAAACAATAAGATGGAGATTACGTAAGGATTTTGTCACTTCTCTTAACAGCTTCCACACCTTTTTCCAGACTAAACAATTTCATCAGAAAAGGAATGTGTCGGATCCATGGAAAAAATATATGATAAGCAGTTTGTGCAATGATGACACTTATTTCATTGATGCTTTCATCAAAAATAACTCTGTCTGGATGGTCATAGTCGTATCTATGACCATAAACCAATGTTCCCATATTGTTGGACATACTTGGGGTCAGAGGTATCATTAAATCCATCGATTTTCCTTTGGAAGATTCCAGAACATTCAAGAAATAGTTAATTTCCTCCTGTGTAACAGACAAATTATCAAATGTTAAATAACTTAAGCTTTGTTATTAAACTCAACAAAATATTTTGTCCACTCAATCAGACAAGAGTTTATCCTTACGAAGATAGGATATCCCAAAATTTTGTCTCTATGATATTATGTCCAAGTCCAATTACATCCCCGTGAAGTTACGTAATCTTAAAATTTAGGACTTAGTAATGTTTTGTCCACAGCCAATTATATCCACGTGTAGTTATGTTATCGCAAAATATCGCCTCTCTGATATTTCGTTTTCTGCAAATTAGATCCAAGTGAAATTATTTTGCTTCGGTAAAATTTTGAATTTCATTTTCCCCTTGTGTAACAAACAAATTATCAAATGTTAAATAACTTAAGCTTTGTTATTAAACTCATACAAAATTTTGTCTCCTCGATCAGACAAGATTTTATCTATACTACGATATTATATCCTAAAATTTTGGCTCAATGATATTACGCCAATTATATCCTCGCGAAGCTATACTATTTCACGATTTTGGCCCTGGTGATGCTTTTTCCAGAGCCAATTATATCCCCGCGTAGTTATACGATATTTTGTCCTCGGAAAATTATATCCACCCAAAATTATTATGTTTCCTAAAAAATGTGACTTTATGATATTTTAGAGACGGCAAAATTTGTATCCGCGCGAAGGTATGCTGTTGTAAAATTTTGACTAGTATATTTTGCGCACAGGCAATTACATTCATGCAGAGTTATGCTATCTCAAAATTTTGATCGTTGTGATATTTTGTCTCGGCTAATTACATCCACGTGAGGTTTTGAAAAACTTCATTTCTGATATTTTGTGCTGGAGAAGTCATGCTCGGGCAAAATATTGTTATATTGTTGATGCAATATTTAAACCAATTATCCTAAGAGTAATTTTTTTTTCGTATTTAAAAATCAAATATCCCGATTTGAATAATACTACTTATTTTTAAAACTAGTTTGTGGTAATTTTTTTCCACAGCTTGATAATTTATACACTGGTGGACAAAATTAAGAGAGGGAAGACATTTTCCCAAATATCTCAAAAAATACTGAATATAAATAAATGAAATTTGGTATGGATATAGCTTATTCCATGATAATAAAGTATGCAAAACAAAAATGAAAGTGCCATTCAGTGCCAAGACCTATTGCCAATAAATCCAATGTAGTCTGAACTTAAGGATAAAAGATGATAATAAAAGTGAGGCTTGTACAGTGTGTGTTGCCTCTAGTATGGTGTATGGTCACCCCTGACAGACAGACAGCATGCACAACGAGTATGCATGCTGTTAATAAGGGAGTTAAGGAGGACTTGTGGAAGACCCTCCCATTCTTCCACCAGATCAATTTTCAACTCAAGAATGGTTCTGGGGGGAGGTTGGCGCATCGCAATAGCTCCCCCAAGAGCATCCCAAGCATGTTCAATAGGATTCAGGTCAGGGGATTTGCCTGGTCAATCCATTCGTTGAATATCCTCGCTTTCCAGATACTCATCAACCATGAGATCCCTATGTGGTCGCGCATTAAAATGAACTCAGGGCCAACAGCGCCCCTAAAAAGACGCACATAGGGCTCTAGGATCTCCTGTCTGTACCTCTGGGCAATCACGGAACCATTGTCAAACCCATGGAGCGGTGTCCGGGTATCTTGCATGATCCCTGCCAAAACCATGAGTCCCCCACCAGCATAATGGTCCCTTTCGATAGTGTTGCTAGGATGGTATCGGGTTCCAGGTTACGTCCATATCAATAACCGTCCAGAATCAGGTTGTAGACTGAATCTGGAGTCATCGGTGAAGATAACATTAGCCCATTGAAGCTGTGTCCAATTCTGATGTTGTCTTAATTTTGTCCACCAGTGTAAGTTAATCCTGAATGCATTTCTAATTATAAATTAATAATTAAGCATTATAAGTAAATCCTGAATAAATACCTGAATACATTTTTCTATTTTTGATCTTCCCAGTCCAAGATCTTTTAAAGCATGGACGACAAATCTTCTTTGCTCATGCCATATCTCTAAATTTGGTGCGAAGAAAGGACCTTCGGAATAAAATAAAAATGATAAATTTAATTAAATTGATGATTCTTGTTAGTATAAATCGTTACCTTAAAATTATTTTCAATAAATAATTATAGAAAATCATTTAAATTTCTATAATAATGGAATACTCTGCTATCAACTATATTAAGCGGACGAATTCTGTTCCACCTCCATTGATGTTTCAAACTTTAAAGTTAAGAGAAAAATGAGCTCAGGTCTAGTAAACCATGAAGGTTCAATTAAAGAAAAAATGTTTTCAAAATGTCTAAATGCAAACAAATTATAGCAGAATTACTTCCCCAATGTATAATCCATAATCTTGAACAGTTCTTAGGTAATTTGTTTGCCATTTATTTTGCGGGGAAAAAATAGCATTCGAATTTTTTTTTCTCTTAGTTTACACTCACTCACTTTTTCCAACTTTAAATTTTAAATTACTAAAGATGATAATATATAAAGCTGATAATATATCATATATATGTAGATGATAATATATGCAAAAAACATATTCAGCTACAATTTTTTTTATTTAATTAAAAAAAATTAATTTTATTGATTAAAAAAAATTAAAGACTTAAAAAAATTATTTTGTATAAGCAGTTTTCATTGGATAAACGAATTTACAATTGTGAACCAAAAGCTTGAGATTTTCTTTAAGGGTTTAGTATTGAAATACACATTAAGGAGTCTAAACTTTTGATCGAATGATCAAAAGTTTAGATTCAAGTAAGTAAAAGTTGGATTAAGTAAGATCAGATTTACTTGGACTTTAGTTTAAACTGTTGGGACCATATTTTCCGAATTGTAGGGCTAACCCCATATTTTGAGATTCAAAAACTCAAATCTCTTGGAAAAATGTTTGTTTATTTAGAGAATGTACGCTTTAGTACTTAAAATACCATTTACGCTAATTAATTTTATTTTATTTCGTAAGTGGCATTAAACAGCCTATGCAATTTTGGGTTCACGAATATTTGTTCATTGTTCATTTGTAATTTTGAGTTCAACCCAGAAGCAAGAGAGCTCCTGGATCAACCATTGTTACAAACATTCCAGAGCATTGTAGCAAACTAGCCTTTGTGGAGGACTTTATAATGAAACTAATCTGCATTTGCGTTACATCGAGAAGAAAACCATTAAAACCTCTCATATTTAACGCGACGGTAACGAGGTTACACGAATTAATTTTATTTTGTTTTATATCCGGCGTTGACAGCCGACCCAATTCTGAATTTACGATTATCAATATTCATCTCCGTAGCCTTGTAATTTTGAACCTAATCCAGATTGCAAAGAAACTCCTGGATCAAGTATTTTATTTTATTTTATAACCGTCTTTGAACAGCCGACCCAATTTTTGGGTTTACGCCTACTAATGTTCAACTACGTAGCCTTGTAATTTTGAACCCAATCCAGAAGACAAGGAGTTCCCTGGATCAAATATCGGGAGAAATTTGCCTTCGTGGAGGCATTTTTGATGGAACTAACCCGCATTTGCGTTACATGGAGAGGAAGAACACGAGAACCTTCCTCAGCTAACCTGACGGCAAAGGGACTCTAGCCCATGATCCGTTTACCACTGAGGATATATCACGTCAGCACTGTGGTCGGTACAAGCCGGATGCGGATTCGTATCGACCAGCCATGGCTGGGATTTGAACCCGGTTCACCTCACTGGAAGGCACACGCTCTATCTCCTGAGTCATCACGGTTCGTATCAAGTATTGGGACAAGGTTACTAGCCTGAGGTGTTACATGTAGAGGAAAACCTCCCACGACAGCAAGGGGATTCTAACCCCTGATCCGCCTACAACTGATGATATTTTACGTCAGCACTGTGGTCGGTGTAAGCCGAATTAGAATTCGAAGCAACCAGCCGCAGCTGGGTCACCTCATTTTGAGATGAACGTTCTATCTTCTGAGCGCCATCGCTGCTCGCACGAATTTATTGGCATATTTAAGGTTAGACTCTTGGAACTATAAAGATTGAGTACTAGTTAAAAATTCGATCATGCTATTCAAGGCTTTCGATTTTTCTTTGAACTCTGTACAAGAAGAACTTACTTTTATTTGCCAATAAAGAGAATGCACTACTAGGTGGACGCCCAAGAAATTCCCATTTTCCAAAAGCTTCTTTGATTGAAATCGTACCATTCAATACTACTACTAGCTTAGATCCTAAACGTACACTAGAAAAAAAAATGAGAGAATAAAGAATCGATTATGAAACGTTTAACTATTTTTAAAGCTTTATCATGATATTACAAAACAATTTATAAATAATAATTTATTATTTGTTAAACTATATTATTATAAGGTTTCTAAAAGATTGCTAAAAAGTTAAAAAAAAATTCTTAAAAATAGTTATGAAATAAAAATAATGTTATTGGTTTTCATGCCATTGCAATCGATTAAAAATTAGTTTTAGAAAAATTCAAGAAATTCTACATTTTTTATGTAAATTTTTAATCATTTGTTAGTCGTTCGAAGTTAATTTAAGTTCGAAGTTATTTAGCTAATTTAAATTTTTTAAGCTTTTACTTCATTATAAACTTAGATCAAAATCAAGAAGAAATCGGTTAAGACATATACATACTTTAATTCAGTCTAAAAAACGCTCTCTAATTATAATTAGAGATGCCGCTTCTGTACTGTTTTTTTATATTTTCTTTTTTAATTATTTAATTTATTTTTATTAATTTTTTTTTTAAAGTTTCCAATATCTTGGGATACTTTGTTTCCAGTTCTATGGTTAATGTAGTCTGCGAGAGGAATGAGAATTTTTTAAATTTATTTTCTGGTTAAAGGACATCAAATCAAGTGCTATCTCCACCCACGTTGCAATGTTCTGGGGGGAGGAATATGTGCTATCTCTAGTTGCAAGCGTTAGAGTGTTGATGATAAATGAATTTTTTTTTTCTTTTTTGCTTTTATCATCGTTTTTTCTTGTATAAGGCATTATTCATGGTTTAAGTTATATTTAACTTTTTAGATTTTTTTCTTCTTTTAATCATTCATTATGAATTTTGTGTGATATTATTCATTTTAAGAGCATTTTATTTGTGGATTCAATTTTTTTCCTTATGAATAGGCAAAAATTTTGCAATGAATCTTACTAAAGTAACCTCCAATAACAAATTTAGATGATGAATAGAGTTTTTCTTTCAAGATATTATAACTTGCTTTTGCACAAAAGGCAATATTTCAAATTGAATAATATCAAAAAGCATTTGATGACACTGTACAATTCTAGTGATTTTGAACATTGCAACTAAAAATTTATAAATTACTATTTTTCTCTATCAGGCTTTTATTGACATTTTGTTTTATTCTTAAATTATATATTTATTTTAATTATTATCTAATTTTTTACTAATTTTATACATGCTTTATAATTTTCTTTCCAAAAAAAAAAAAAAAAAGGTAATGTAAAATATACATTCAAAAAAGTTTTAGGACATCGATTTATCCTTTTTAGGTCATCTTTGATTCCTTCTTAAATTTAATAAGATGTTTCTTAAAAATTTATTAATATTTTAAAACATTTTCAGGTTATCAACATTCTAGCCCTGCTTATTATCTATTGGTTTTCATGAACCTTCATTCATGAAAGATAAATTACATATTTATTTTAATTATTATCTTATTTTTTACTAATTTTACATATGCAAATTAAGATTTATAATTTTTTTTCGCAAAGAAAAGGTAATGAAAATATGCATTCAGAAAATTTTTAATCTACCAATTTCTTATTTTTAGGTCATTTTTTATTCGTTCTTAAGCTAAGTTTTTTTAAACAATTTTTTATTCATTTTTTTAAACATTTTTAGGTTATCAACATCTTAGCCTTGCTTATCTGTTTGTTCACTTGAACCTTCTTTGAGGAATCACGAACGTTTCAACAGAATAAATAAATAGGTAAATATAAAAAGAACTAAAAAAAATATTTGGGACAATAGTTTGATGTAAACAATTATTCAATAAAAGGTATGTAAGGTTTCAAAATGAAATAAATAACTACTTTTTTTTAAAAAAATAATATTAATATAATTGGAACACATAATATTATCATAATTGCTAAATGTTATTTAATAGTGTTTTAGAGCTACACTCATCCCCAAAAATAAGAAACATTATAGTGGAAAACTTTCCAGTATAGAAACGTAAACGATTCCAAAGAGAAACATTTTATGTGTTTCTTTTTTCCTCACTCTTTCCTTATTTACATTAAATAAAAAAAAAGTGATAAGATGTGGATACTCGGTAGGCGGCTTTTTTATTTCGCAGTAAAATTTTAAAACTATTAAACCTTTTTGATATCGAAAAAAATACTAACTAAATATAAAAAACAAACTTTAGAATAAATAGAAAAATTTACAATCAATCGAAAACTGCAAAATTGACGAAAAGATTAGACACCGCAAACTTCGCGAATTTTATTGAAACAACAGTGGGTAACTATAATTTAATTTAATAGTTGATATAATTAGTTGACTATAATTTAAATGTTGATGCAAGCATAAAGGTTTTTTTAAATCCCGAATCGGGTAAATTTCCGCATCGTGATCTGTCACGCCAAAAGGATTTTACACCTGCAAATTAAAAAAAAAAGAAAGAAAGAAAGAAAAGAAACATGTAGAGATTAATTCCGGGGTGGAAGCAGAATTACGCTGTGAGTTACACCCTTCGATTTGGTCCCTCTTCTGCGATGTTTTATTTTTCAGTTTCTCGCGGAAAGCTGCCCGGAAGTTGCCAAGTCTTGGCGATTAATCTGCCGCAGATCACGATGCGGATCGTGGTTGCCATAGGCACATAACTGTCTCAGGATCCCCCTGGTTTTGACTTCAAACCAAATTTACTAGTAGTATATTCTTGAAGTGCCTTTAAATTATTTTTGACATGACTAAATTACAACCTATTAATAAATTTGAACTTATATTTATTATAAGTTTTGTTTACTCATAATTCTAATGGACAATTCTTGAGGAAAATCAAAAGAAGAAATCATATTATTTGTAATATTTAGGAGGGCCAAGGTCTCTATGGCCTTATGATAAATCAGATGCTGTTCATCATGGATTAAAATAAAATAAAAAGTTATAATAAATTAAATTTATAAGGGAAGAGTAAGCTGCTTTTATCTGCATAAATCAAGATGATAGTGATAGAAATAGAGCTAACCTGAAAACTTCACCATATTTTTTACTCAGTTCAGTAAACTTTAAGTGTACATCTTTGTTGAGAAATGGGATATATCCAACAATGGGGAGTCCTATTGGTCCTGGGGGAAGATTTTTTAAAAGTGATTGAATAAATCTTTTGAAAACGTAAATCACAAAAATGATGAATACTGCGATCCATATTTCCATAACTAAATTTTGTTATAATTGATATGGAATGTATAGATTACATGTTATGTGAGACGGTAATCATAAATAATAGATACAAATATTTCAAAAGCTGTCCAAAATCAATGAAGTTTCATTTCCAAACAAAAACAAGGATATATGTCACGTTTGTTTATGTTTATCTTAGGAACAATTCTAGTAAATTCGCATATAGTAGTGCCATCTATCTATGAAAAATGTAGTTAATCAGAAATTTTTTTTTTAAAAAAAGGGAAAAATGGATTACATTTTATTTACAAATTAACAACTTAATTAAATGATTTTTCGTTTGTTGTTTTAAAATTTTAAACGATATTTATTCCTTTGTTTTATGGAATTATGTTAGGCATACAATTTTTTAAAGGTTTCATTTAACAATTATTTCTTTGAGCTAATTCTGTAAAAACATTTTTGTGAAAAACTGTTGAAAAAAAATGACATTAAAAAAATTTATATGAAAAAAAAAAATGAAAATATTATTTATTTTATTTTTAATTTATTTTATTACTTATTTATTTATTTGCTTTCATCATAATTCATAATTTTGACTGACAATTAAAAGTGTTTTTTATTCAGAAAGACAATTGTCTTAAATTTTTTGATTAATTGTCAAAGTTTCATATTATATAAATTTAGTGGTAACATATTCACTTAGTTGTGAAAGAATAATAATAATAATTAAAAAAAATTGCACTTTTGTAATGTTGGTAATATTTTTTTTTGCCAAATAAGAGAATTATTTCGTAAAAAAATATTTTTTAATTAATTTTTAAGAAACAATTATTTTTTAATTTTAATTATTTATAACCATTAATTATTATTAAACACAAAAATGTTAATTATCCTAAGACTTCGTGAAAACAGATATTTTTAAAATTAATATTTTGGAGTTTGCAAAGAAAAAAAAGTTTCTAAAATTATAAAGTTTTAAAATAAATTAAATCAGTTCATTATTCACGAATAAATTTTTATTTCGGTTATTATCTTATTCATTACTAATTTTATGAACACCATTTATGATTTATACATACTTAGCCCTGCTATGCTTATTATCTATTTTGTTTCGATGCTATGCTTATTATCTATTTTGTTTCGATGCTATGCTTATTATCTATTTCGTTTCGATGCTATGCTTATTTTCTATTTTGTTTCGATATTATGCTTATTATCTATTTTGTTTCGATGCTATGCTTATTATCTATTTTGTTTCGATGCTATGCTTATTATCTATTTTGCTTCGATTTTATGCTTATTATCTATTTCGTTTCGATGCTATGCTTATTATCTATTCTGTTTCGATGTTATGCTTATTATCTATTTTGTCTCTTTTAGGGGAGTCGGTAGGGCATATGTAAATAATGCTAAAACTGACCTTTTTTGCTGTACCTTTTCTGAGAATTGCATTGAAATTTTTTGGGGATATTTGAAATTATATCAGTTGTATGCTGTGATTATGTTCTAGCGTAAACAGGAATACATATGAAAGAATTTGCTCAAAACTGATGAAACTTTTTAGAAAATTAAAAGTTCCCTGTTCGTAATTTAAAAAAAAAATTCTGCCAAAGATATGTATTACCAGTTATCACAGTGTAACTATGTAACAATATGTAAATATTGTGTGAAAAAAAACTGAAGCATTATCTCGTTTAGATGCTGTTAACAGGTGCATCGAAAAAGGTCAATTTTAGCATTATTGGTATATGCCCTAACGATTCCGATTCGTTTAACAACCGAAATAAATAAAATAAATACATAAAAATAAATAAGCAAATAAATAAAAAGCAAATACTTTAAAAAAAATATTTACGACAATAGCTTGAAGTAAGCAATTATTCAATAAAAGTTCTGTAACATTCAAGAGAAGGTTTCTTCTATTCCTTTATTAATAATATTGATATAATTGGAGCGCATATAATTGTAATTGTTAAATTTTATTTAATAACATTTGAAGGATTACATTGATTCCCAAAAATAAGAAAATATTTTGTTGTGTATTGGAAATTTTTTCTCTAGTGAAACATAGAAGATTCCAAACAGAAATATTTTAAAAGTTTTTTCCTCCCTCTCCTTTTTTTCTTTTGAAAATAAAATATGTTTTTATTTATCGATTCCTATTTTAACAACCAAATTTGATTATAGCAACTCGTTACCAAACTTGATTTATAGCATGACTTATATTTTTATCATGACTTGTATTTTTATCGATTCATATTTTTATCTTTTACCAAACTTGATTTATAGCGTGACTTAATTTTGGGATTGGGATTTTTCCTCCACATTTTTGAAAAAAAAAATGCGTTTAAAATCAAAATAGTTCACGAAATCTTGTATATAGTTCTGAATAGGAAGACGCCAAAATGTCGAAAAATCTTTGCTTTAGTATTTAAAACGAGTTCAATGAAATGTAATAAATAAACAAGAGAAAGTAAATACAAACATTTTATTTACATTCAAAACAGTTTTAAAAACATACAGAAACTTCGGGAAAATGATTTTAAATCTTAAAAAAAGAAAAAAAAAACGAGTTGTCTTAAATACTAATATAAGACATATGTTTAAAAAAAATAAATATAACTTTGGTTTATAAAGTTGAACATTGATGTTTGAAAGTTTAATAAAACAAACACAAATTAAGTAATTTGATTAATTAAATTATTTGATTGATTCAAACATCATTGGGCTAAAATCTAACATCATTAGTTAAATAATTTCGTTTTATTTTAAAGAAATCAATCGAAAAAAATATTATGAATCCCATTAAGCATTTCAGACAATAGAAATTAAAATAATTTATATCAAATACATGTAGTCGATTTAATACAGTGTGCAACAAAGTAACTAATCTCAAATAAACATGTAGTTAAAATTCACAAGGTTAAAAACAATAGTATGATGATGAATACCAAATAAATAAACTCATAATTTACAAACATAAAAACAATGATGTATGATAATGTATTTACAATAAAATTTAGCATTTAAATAGAATAAATAAAAATCCGTGAAATAAAAGCCACAACCAAACATGATTATTAATTTAACTTCTTGGTTTGAAGCAAATCTTGTAAGGTTTGGGTCTGTAAGTTGTAAAGATTTCTGCATCAAAAGTAGGTTTCAGTCCTGGAGGAAATTCAATATCGAATTTTTGTAAAATTGAAACAAAGTACAAAAATATTTCCAAATTCGCCATAGCTTCACCCGGGCAAGTTCTTTTACCTATAAAATGCATGAAAAATGTTAATTGAACAAGTTGCTACTTGTTACTTGTTTAACAAGAGTTATGAGTTAGATATCAAGCGTTAAACTAATTTAGGGGTACTTTTTAAAAAATTGTTATTTGTTAAACTATTGAAAGAATTTTTTTTTTCATCGTTATTAGTGCACAATGCATGCTGAAACTTTCGATTAGTATGGAAATATTGAAGAGTATTGACCTACATTACCGTTCAAGCTTACTGCAATCTTAATATTGCCATGCTAATCAATGCGTCTTAAACTTGATTACTTGATTTTATAGTTCAGTTTGAATGGAAGCATCGATAAATTTTTTAGACATCTAATATATATAATTCTCTTACGTGGCTTCCAAATTTTGGCTGTATTTCTTTTCCGCCGGCGGCAACGTTTGCTTTGTTTTGAATACGTTACTTTTCTCTTACACGGCAAATCGACCAATGATTGCCGCTAAAAATGTCACATGCCAAATCTAGCTGAGGTGACTCAACATATAGCGCTTTTAAGAACGGAAACTGAAATAACCAGAGAGCATCAGCTGCGGCAATCTCATACTATTAAGCTAGGCAGAAGTGAGTAGTCTTTGTCGATAGATCTCTATTTTAGTATTTTGTCGAAAGCGCTTTTTTTCACGAATTTATATATTACGAATTTATTTCACGATTTTTGATTTATATTACGAATTATACTATAGCATATTTCTAATAGGTTAAACGAATTACATGTCATTTATTTGAATTCAAATTTATTTTAATGACTTAGTATTTACTAAAAGATGTAATTGTTTTTTTTAAAAAAAGTTTTTATATGGATTTGAATGATTGTTTTGAATTCTTAGAATTTTGTGCATTTGCAATATACCTAAGTTAGTAGCGAGCGAAGCGAGCTTGGTTTGCGAAGCAAACCATATAAAATTGCGTATCAATTTTCGGGGGTTGGCGAGCGTTAGCGAGCAGGGGGTGCAGAGTCCACTAGTTATTACTATTTTAACAAATTTGCATGATAATATAGTTTAAGATACTGATATTTAGGCTACTGATATTACTGATATTTTTCTGAGAGTATTCCATTTATAAATTATTACTTTTTTACTACACGTTTAAGAAATTCAGCTCAAGATTTGAATCATAATATTGGCATCTTGAATCGAAATATGTTTCAAATGTGCTGCAACAATAATAAGGTATTAAATTGAACCACGTTTAAGTTGACATTTAACCATAATATCTGGCAATCAAGTTTAAAATGTACGATAATATTATGTAACCCATTACTATAAAATAATATTCGCCATTAAATAATATTAGAGCTCAACATACATAAAGTTTAATTTAATAGGAGGCTTCGCGTCTACTCGCCATCCCCTGACCTCTCATTCATCTTTGCTTTATTCCCCTTAAGATTCGAGGCTTTAAGAAAGATCATGTTGTTAATCATTATATTAATTAATGAAATATATAATTAATATAATTTTATTGAAAAAAAAAATTGTTTTTATGTTAATCGTAACAAAATGAATGATTTCTTGAATTTGAAAAATAATCAATCGCACTCGAGAAAAAGTATTTAAATTTAGTATTATAGGAATATATTTCTGAATGTGTGACGCAATCAGAATTAATAAATGAGAAGTAGTTTTACTTGTTAACAATCCCAGACGATAACTTTATATTGTTTAACAGTTCGAATTGCGTAATTGCTTCAATTTTTGTTAAACTTTGTTTACATATTATTTTGCTGCTTTTGACAGCAATGGAATACATAAATGAGTCAGAAATAATAAATGAGAAGTAGTTTTACTTCTTAACAATCCAAGACGATAACTTTATATTGTTTAACAGTTCGAATTGCGTAATTGCTTCAATTTTTGTTAAACTTTGTTTACGTATTATTTTGTTGCTTTTGAGATCAATGGAATACATCAATGAATCAGAAATAATAAATGAGAAGTAGTTTTACTTGTTAACAAACCAAGACGATAACTTTATATTGTTTAACAGTTCGAATTGCGCAATGGCTTCAATTTTTTAAAACTTTATTTACATATTATTTTGCTGCTTTTTACATCAATGGAATACATCAATGGATCAGAAATAATAAATGAGAAGTAGTTTTACTTGTTAACAATCCAAGACGATGACTTATATTGTTTAACAGTTCGAATTGCGTAATAGCTTCAATTTTTGTTAAACTTTGTTTGCTTATTATTTTGTTGCTTTTGACATCAATGGAATACACCAATGGATCAGAAATAATAAATGAGAGGTAGATTTACTTCTTAACAATCCAACATGATAACTTTTTATTGTTTAACAGTTCGAACTGTGTTATTGCTTCAATTTTTAAAATAAATTTATTTACATTTTAGTTTGTTGCTTTTGACATCAATAGATAAACAATCAATAGATAAATAACAATAATGGATAAATAATCATTATTTAACGCATACAGAAGTGAAAAAAAAAACATGAAAAAGTAACTTGAAGTTGCAATAACTGTCGAACAAATTGGAATTTCGGAAAAAGCTCGCTATAATTTTATAATTAGGAATGGACCTTACAGTACGTGAAATTTTTATTCCGTAGTTGCATTTCAGTTGTTAAAATTTTTTTTAACTTTAAGTTTAATAGTAGAGCCGATTTTTTGATATAGACAGATGCGTAATTTTTTTAAAATAAAATAAAAAATTTTTTTCGCTTTTCCAGTCACAAAAAACGGAGTATCCGTGTGTGTGTGTGTGTGTGTGTGTAAGAGAGAGGGAGAGGGAAATCATATTTTTATTATGTTTAAATTTATAATTATTGTAATGAAATGATTTTTTAATTTAATGTTTTGTAAAATATTTCTTTTTCTTAAATATTTTTAATAAAAATATTTAAAAAAGTAATATTTATAACAAACAAACGAAAGAAAAACAATAAAACAATAATTAAAAAAACAGTGTTACAAAAAGTTGAAAGAATTTTTTTGCTAGTGGGAAAATTTCTCTTAATCGCAATACTTACCGACAGAAAAGGGAATGTAATGATTTGATTTCACTACAGACAATTTGTCAGGACTTAGGAATCTTTCTGGCATAAAACTATCTGGATTTTCCCAGCATTTTGGATCATGAAGAACAGCCCAGAAATTTCCTATCACTATTGTATTTTTTGGAACATCATACCCTCCAACTGTTGTATCAATTGATGTACTGGAAAAAAGAAGCAATCAGTATTTTTGTTCTTATGTTTTTTTCCGTTTGAAGTGCGAAATGAAAATTTCATTTTCAAATGCAAAAGAAGAAAAAAAAAGGATGATTACTTAAAAAATCCGTGGATAAAAAGCAAAAGGAAATAGCAACGCACAGCCTGCTGATTTTTGTTTACAAAAATATATTTATAGTTTTAGAATTTTAAAAGCCAATTACAAAGTTTGTTAATAAAACTAGAAAACAATATTTTTAAAATTCAACTTTTGTGGCATTTTCTGAGGCATAATCTGAGAACAAAATTAAGAAGATACTCGAAGATATTAAGAACAAATTCGAGCAGATATTGTAGAATCAGTGTAACATGCAACAGAAAAAGTTGCTTTATAGTGATTTAGTTATTAGGACCATCTATGAACAAATTTTTAAACTAATTTTAAAATTTTGCAAGAATAAATAATCTGGTTTCTTAAAAAAATTGCAAACCGTACCATTCTATCCCTTTTCGCTTTTTTAGTGAGTTTTCAATTTCGGGACATCCTAAGTTATTAGAAGAAGAAGTATTTAGTACACTGTAAAAAAATTTGGTTCATCTTCAACAATAATATCGTTTAAATTTGCTGCAAAACAATTTATATAGAGCAAATTAGTAATTCTGAAACTTGATAGCAAGGTGCTACCGTTAAGTGTGAGAAATCTTGTTTTTGTTACACGGTTAGAGCTGCTGGAATTTTAATAAGATGTTAAATTGAAACTTTAAATGCAAGTTAGGCAAGTTGCCATCTACGAATATATATGATTCAACTTAAAACAATGTTAAGGTCACATCAAATTTTAGCGATATTAGGATTTAACATTTTCTAAATGCCCCTATTGTAGCATATGGTCACAGTTACGTAACAAAAACGTAACGTTGAAATTTTTCTGTCGTTGCAGAAATGTAGCTAAACGTCACAAGTAACTTCCCTGTACTCAAAGATGTAAAAATGTCCGCATTCTAACAAAAAACAGAAACATAACAGTGACGTTTTTTTCGTAGCTTAAAGCTACGCTAAAAGATAACAATTACATAATTTCTTAAATGCTTGCCTACGGAAAAGTTTTTAGAATCAAAATTATATCACAGTTCGATTTCAGAAAGCTTGCAATAATTAAAGAGCAATCAAATATTAGATGCAAGCGTTAAACATAGGCACAATTTGAAGAATATAGTCCCATTAATTTAGACAGAAGAGTTTGGTCTGGTATTTTTGGTTTGGTAACAATTTGGTTTGGTAATTTAGACAGAAGAGAAGGGTTGTTTGGGTCCCTTCTCTGAACCATAATGCCGGTACATTATAGTGTACTAGCATAATGGTTCACCTTTAAACTTATAGCAGAAAGTCTTAATTTTTCGTTACTAATAACTACGTTTCTTTTTGTTTAATTAAGAAAAAAGACATGGTACACTTACTATCTTAATACGTTTAGAGGTACAACAGTTTTCCATCTCATAACTTCGAGAAGAATAGAATGTGTGTAAGGCATGGATTTTTGATCTTGTATTTCGGGATCTCTGTCTGTTCCCACGATGTTCAAAATTTCTTGCTGCGCTTTTTTCTGCACCTCTGGAAAGGCTGCCATTATGTAAACACACCATGAAATCGAAGTACGAACTGATTCGCTACCTGCTCCAAAAAGGTCGCCAGCGTTTGCAGCCAACATGTCGTCTGGAAGACAAAAAGAACATTTTCAAACAAGCATGGTGATTCGTTTCGTTTTATCAACGACAATGAACAGACGTCTGTATCGGATAATCAGTTCTGGGATGCTAAAATCTGTAACTATATAATTTGAACCCGACTCAGGAGACAAGACATTTTCTGATTCTTGCATCGGGTGAAATTCGCCTTTGCGTTGGACTTTCTGAGGGAAACTAAAACGATAATTTTGAAAAACCCGCACTGTTAGTCTGATGGCAGTAGTGATGCCACTGGAAATAGTTTAAACTTAATTTTTGGTATCATTTTTAAAATTTATTTCTGAGTAATTTAAAATTTATGCAGGGTAATAAAGGTTATTTTTGAATCACTTTGCTCGTTTTATGAACAAATATAATAATAATAATATTTAAAAAATTAAATTACATCCAATAAGTAAATTTAATTTATGATTAATTACTATAATTAGGACAGCTATATTTTAATTAGTTCTATTTAATTTTTAATAATTTATGAATCTGTCACCAAAAAAAGAATAAATAAAAGTTTATATATTGTTTGCTAAGAAAAAAAAGGAAAAAAAGATTGATACCCAAATAATACTTTGGGTTCCTTCTTTGAAAATTTAATTACACTCACAAGTAAAAGACGTATTCGGATCCTTTTCTTTCCTTGATTTCATTTCTATGAAGTAAGAGTCAATAAAATCCCGAATGTTTTTTGGGTCAAGTGTTCTTCTATGTTCTTCTATTTTCTTCCTTTAAATATAAAACATTAAAGAGAATGAATGACTAATTTCATTATAATCTAATGCAACAAGACTTTATATTACGCACAAAATTATAAATTTACAAAGACTTATTATTTTTTTTTTTTTAAATTACGCACTGTTTGAAAATTTGACTATTGCTTGCATACAACTTTATTGCTTCACTTTATGCACCAAAAGAAAATATTAATATTTTTATATTAAATATTAGTAACTTTATTTAAACAAATAAATAAAATATTTTGCCTCATAATATTTTATGTATAATTTTCTTTTATTTAAAAATTGTAAAAAAAAGACTATTTTCGTGTTCTTTTTTAAAAAAACCATTTTTAAGAAAAATTTGTAAAACTTTTTTTTAAATAGGAAACTCAAATTCTATTTAAAGAAAATTCTATGAAATTAAACAGAAAATATTAGCACGGAGAATACTTGTTTTTGCAGAAAATGTTAATTTATATAAAAAAATACCAGTTTTACTAAAGTGCTGCTTAAAACAAGTTTTAATAAGAATATTTTTGCTTTTATATTATAGCATATATACTCTTAACCTTTTCGCTTATACCGTTAGCATGAAATGCTCTCATGTCCCGATCGGCATGCCAGAACACTGTCACAAATTTCTCGAACCAAGCACTTGAACAAGGGAACCAGGACAAATCATGAAAATTTCTCCCACTCGATTAAACAGATTCACTTCTTTTATTGGGTTTCCGAATATTTTTAGCTTGATAGCGTAGGTTACTATCCATGCCTTCATTCTATAGAATGCCTTGTCACTGTCATTGTATAGAACGCTCGCATTTTTAAAGCAAAGTAATAAATATGAGAGTTACTTTATACATTGTAAACAATGCCTATAGGTTTTTCATAGGTCATACTAGAATGTCTTGGCAATGTGTGAAATATCAACTATTTTATAATTGTAGGCATTTTATACCATTCCGAACTTTATACATATACGGAAATATTCAAAATTTGAAATAAGCAACTAAATGATCAACATTTTGTAACATTATTCCCAATTTAATTGTTAACAATAACTAAAAAAAAGCGATATGAACAAAATATCACACAATATTGAATACAAATAAGATAACGGTATTGTATAAGTTTCCTTGAAGTTATAGTTTTCACAATGATATTTTGTGAGACGAGATTTCAAATAGATCATTGAAAAGATCATAAAAGAAGATGTTATGAAATAAAAGTTATCACAGCATTATATTTAATAAAATTGTCGTAAATAATACGTAAACATGGTAATACTAGATCACTTTTTAATCGCGTTCATTAGCTGCTTGTAGAGGTCGATTAAAATATTGAAGCTACCCCTAAGAATCAGAAACTAAATTTTCTGTTAATAAAGGATTTTTTGGAAGAAAGTTTCATTTAATATTTAGCTATATTCTGTGAGAAAATCGCTTATACTTTGAACCATAATACCAAGAAAAATTTGCTGATGTTGAATTGAATAATATATCCATTCGAGATGAATATAGCACTACTTTAATTCAGCTTAAGAATGATTAATTTCAGCGATAATATTATTAAAGTTGATAGTTTATTAAAGCTGTAGCTAACTTAAGAGATATCATGGTTCAATACGATATTTCTGACTAAGTACAGTTATATATTTATAAATATTATAATTATTATTATTTTGTAAATACCGTATAATGGAAAATTAGAACAGAAAATTAGATCTTACACTTGCGCTCAATTTTTTTAACTAAACAAACATGTACTTGAAATCCTACGCATCTACTGCGTCGACTGAATCTGCCTAGCCTTTAAACTTATATTCATACTGTTAACCCCTGCCATAAAAAATGATATATAATACATAATATATAAGAATTAAAAGAATTAAACCCGACACATAATTAATTTAAATTACTGCAAATGTTGAATCATCATGCCTTTTAAATATAAATAATCGAAAAGAAATTTTTGTATGATATCTTGGTACATTAAAAAATGTTTATATGACCATTTTTATTGATATATCAGTTAGCTAGTAAATTTATTTTAAAATAAAGGAATTTGAAGAAAACTTACAGGAATAAATTGTCACTTCTTTCAGCAGCTTTCAATCCTTTTTCCAAATTAAATACTCTTTGCAAAAATGGAATACGCCTTATCCACGGAAAAAATATGTAAGGTGAAGTTTGAACCACTACTTTACTGACTTCATTTATGCTCTCGTCCAGAAGAACTCTATCAGGATGGTCATATTCATATCTATGGCCAAACACTAATGCTCCCATATTGTTGGACATACTGGGAGTCAGAGGAGTCATCAAGTCCATTGGTTTTCCACTTGTAGATTCCAGAACTTTCAAGAAATGGTGAATTTCGACCTATGGAACATAAATTGTGGAATATGTTAGGATTAAATACAAAAGAATTATTGTGCTACGTAACAATTTAGTTTTTTTAGTCGAACAAACTGTAAAACATCGTCTGAAACAAATGTTTTGGGATTTTCTCAACAAATGGTTTTGGAAACTCAGTCACCGTTGTGAAAGTTGATTAATTTAACCAAGTATCTATGTGTGCATATATATTACGTTATAGGATCCTTTCATAAATATGGGTATGTCAGATAGGACTCAGCGCGACGAAAAAAATGCATGATGAAAAAGAGGAAATAAAAATCTGGTTCTAAGATTTTGAAATCAATGACATGTGCACTAATCCAGAGATTCCAAAAATTTTCAAGTCGTGGCACCCTTAAGAGATATCTCACAGCATCTTCTCAGTGTTTGAATGTTTCAAGTGTTATGCTTCAATTCAGTCATGTTTCAAGTGTTATGTTTCAGTTCAGTCATGTTTCATGTGTTTAAGATTATGAAACAGAAACTATGGTAGTTGAATAAGTAGTTAGTAGTAGAAACACTGTTAATACAACTCATAGTTAAAATCCAGTCAAGTTCTCTGACTCTACTTAATAAGACCTTATTAATAATATAATGCTACAAGCATCGATGATTTTTGAGAAATTATGTAAATAAAGTAAAAGTACTATTCATGCTTGTAGTGTGGTTAATTCATTTAGTGCAATTGGTGAGATTGCTAAGCATTACATAACTTTCAGATCACGGTGTACAGCTTACTTTTAGCTACTCGCACTTTTTTTCTGACATTTAGCTCCAAATAATAAAACAACAAAGCAGCAGATTGTGTGAGGTAAGTTTGAAATTAATTTATTTATTCATTTGTTACAATTTTTTCATGATATTATTTATTAACTGTGTGGAGCAATTATGTTTCGTTCTTTTTTTTCAATTCAAAGTTTAACTAATTCTATTGCATTAAATATATTGAACTGAAAGAAAGGAAAATAGACTACCAATATTCTTTCTAATTTAAATATTTTTCTCTTTAGAAAGCTTTAATAATAAATTTTAGTAGCATTTAAGTGTTTTGTTGCCAGAATTAAAAGTAAACTAGCGTAAGATAGGAAATATGAACAAATTTAAAATGTCTACGTTTTAATAAGATGATCTAAGTCCTATTTGGACTCTTAGTTTCTTTATTTTCTTATTATTTTAAATATTTCATACATTAAAATAAAATTTTGCGGCAGCGCAAAATAAATTTGTTATATTTAATATTCAGAATTTGAAAAAGAATTCTAAAAAAAATATTTATTAATTTTTAAACAAATCAGATCTCATGTATTTTGTTATAAAATGTGACAAATCTCCCATTTACTAATTATTGACTGTTTTATCACATTCTTTAATTTTAAAGTATCATTAAAGCATTTTAAAGTTTCCTTAAGACTGATATTATTTTAATTTTATCTAACTATATTTTTCTCTTTGAACCTCATAAAATACGGCTGCAGAAAATTTCAAGCAGTTTAGAAAAAAAGTTATAGCATATTATGAAAGACGAAATGCGAAAGTTTTATCTTATAGATAAGGTATTATTTTTCCTAAATGGAATAAAAACAAAATATATAATCTCAGAAAGAAAAAAGAGTTAAAAGAAAAAATAGTAAATATTTAAGTTAACTTTAAGAATAAGAAAATATTAATCAATAAAAAGTCGCGCTTAAGAATAAAAACTCAGCATTTTTACATTGAAAGTTGCACTCCCAAAAGAGTAGCAGTCAGCAAGAAGGCGGCATGTCGCCACTTTTTCTAAATATCCAAGGCTTTAACTCTTAAGACTATTAAAAACAAATATTATTAAATTATATTCGAATAAGTTGGACCAATTAATTTAAATATTCTAACATTTTGAAGTTTAATAATATTTTTTTAAACTATTATAATTTTTTTTCAAGAAATGACCAATTTTTAGGGTCGTGTCGCAATTTGATTGGAAATGAATTCTTAAAAAATAACGTTTGCATATATGCATTATATTATACTTAAAAATAAAGCGTTTTCTTTTCTTCGGATAAGAAAAAGGGATTATTTTAATATTTTGAATCATTTTTTTTCGTACGTAAGGGAATAGCGTGAATAAACGCATAGTCTTAAGAAAGAACAATTTTTTTTTCACTTTGCTCCCTTCATTTAATTAGTACAATACAGTAGGCTTTTGTTTGGACTGGTAGTAAAATAATGTAGAAACAATATAATTAGCATGATTAACAAAAATCCAGAGACAGACGGCTGCTTAGGTACAATATGCACAAAGCATACTGTCTTACGAATACTGTCTTCAGTGTCACGTTGGAAAATTTATGCAACTTAGCACTGATGCAATTTTTGCAAACTTGTAATCGAATTGGGATTGATTTGTATTTACTGCGCTATATTGCATTAAAAATTACTAAAATTTATGTTTGTTATAGTTAGTTGTATGTTAAATAATGTATGTTAATTTATGATAAATGCATATGTATGTAAGTTAATAGCTTTTTAAAGAATAAAAATTTACTTGAATATGTCCCTCAATTTTTGATTTTCCGAGTCCTAGATCCTTCAAAGCATGAACAACAAATCTCCTTTGTTCTTGCCATACATGTAGATTCGGAGCGAAAAACGGACCTTAAAATAAAACAAAAATAAAATAAAATAAATAAATAAGAATAAAATAAAACAAGTAATATTGTCCTTCTGATAAAGTCTTTGCAAGACATTTATTACTTACAATAGCTTTTCATTCTGCTAATAAATGTTTAACATATTACTTATAAATTCATAACATAATATTGTCAAATGCTTAAATGCTAAGCAGGGCAGCCATCCCCTCTGCAGAGGATAAAAATTGTGATGGCATGTCTTTGGATCATCCTCAAGGAAGTTTCCCAGACCATCGCCAATAGCCCATTGTATAACTCTCGTTTATAACTTTAAGAATGTATTCATTAAAGAACTGTATCTATAGCCAATAACTTAGTTTCAGTTATAAAGTTAAAAACGCTGTACAGTGCACTAAAAAACAAAAATGGACCACCCTGAATAACTTTTGATCAATGGATCGAATCTTCAAATTCTAGAACTCATTCTTGATAATTTGAGAAGGTAACTTCAAAAATGCTATTTATTTAGTGCAGGCAAAATTTCAAGTTATGAAATCAGACACGAAAATGTAATTTCTCTGAAAAAACACACCTTTTTTCCCCGACGGATTTGAATTTCTGACACCCATAATATAATACGTACTGGGTAGCCGCAATTTGGGAAATATGGTCCTCAATAGTTTGGTCAGAAGCGCGGTCTTAAGTTTGGACTCCTTAATGTTAATTTTACTTTTTACGTATTTCGCAAAACCTTGAGAACTTCTTAAGCAAATTGAAAAATTTCTGCACACAATTATAAAATTCGTTTATCCAAAGATAATTCTATGCAAAATTTTTTGTAGTAAATAGTTGTTATTTTTTCATTATTTCATTAAATAATAGTAAAAAAAATATTGAATTGTAAGGTATCTAATTTTTCACATGATTTTAAATTATGTAATGTTACATGGGATAATACAAAATTTCAGCGAAATCAGTTAAATACTTCTTGAGAAATTGAATTTTAAAGCATTCGCATATCCAAGCCTTATTGTAACCTTTTTTTAAAACACATATATACAACAAATCATTCAAATTTTTAAACTTGCTTCTAATTAAATAAATATAATAAATCAATAAAATAGTAACTATAATTACTTTTGTTTGCCAATATTGAAAAAGCACTGTTAGGTGGTCGTCCGAGAAATTCCGTTTTACAAAAAGCCTCTCTTATGGATTCAGTTCCATTTAAAACAACTATCAATTCCGATCCCAGTTTTACACTGAAAGAGAAGTTAAAATAAAACATACATGACTAAATACTACTCAGGTTGGTGACACAAGAAAAAGACAAATTTTAAAAATCATATAGATTATATATATATATTCTATATGATTTTTAAAATTATAAAGAATAATTTCCATCTTAGGATAATTGTTCTTCATTTAGAAATATCGCATTAAATTATACCAAAAGATGCGTCCTGAGGAAGACTTTTGATTTTTTCCATTAATAGTGTTCTATTTTATATTATTTTATTTTTATATTATTTTATTTTTATATTATTCCATTACATATATTTATATATACATTGAAAAACATGTAGGTTCTCTTTAGAACGAATTCCTTTACTTCACAGATACAGACATTTCAAAATGAAGAATAATTAATTCCCTATGATAAAAATCAATCTTTGCATTGCGTCTATGCCTTTAATAAATTTAAAAAAATAATATTGCAATTGCAAATGAGTTTAAGATGAAAGAGGAAAAGCAGAAAACAAACTTACCTACATGAAGTAAAATAAAATAAAAATGTGTTAATTACATATAAGCGTTATCGTATAAAATAACTAATAAAAAATATATAAAACAAATTACATTTTACTGCTGCCATTTACGAAAAGAAAAACACTTTAATTATAGTATTAATTGGAATATTTAAACCAACATTAAGCCAAATTATTAAAAAAGGAATAAAATAATGTATTTAATATGGTATAAACATATATATTTTGAAAGTAAGAAGATAAAAGTAGACTTTCAAGATTGAGGTCAGTAAAATTAATTTTTATGTTTATGTTACATACATTAAATGTATTTTATAAATTGTATTTTACATTATATATTATGCATTACATTTTTATACTAGACTTGTGTTGTTGTGGAAAGTTGAATATTGTTTAGGTATCAACAAACTTAAATGAGTGTTAATGCATTATGTAAATACAGTACGGATGTGTGATAAGTTTTTTTAACACAAAAACGAATTATTTGAGTGAGTAAACTGGAGCTACATATCGTGTTAAGAATTAAAAATTATTAATATTGAAAAGCTAAATTAATTTAAAACGCAATATATCTATATGATAAAAATAATACCTTATTCAAAGCAGCTATTTGAAAAGTGATTAACATCTATTTCACAAAGAAAGAAATTCTGGTAAAATAACCGTACCGTATGGTGATGGTATTTCTGACAAAAAGAACTATAATTCTGCTTAATAAAACCAAAATATACGGTTTTTAAACCTTTCATTTGGCAATTTTAACGTTTATGTGAAAGCAGTTTGTCGGAAATTTTGGCTTTCAAAATTATAGTTCTTATTACCGCACATTTAATAAGAAATACAAAACTGAAAAGTAAATTTAACTGAATAAATGGCTTTCATGCCCTACTCTTAGATATCATGATAAAATTATGAATTTTACCACATTTACCAAATTTCATCATATATTATAAAACCATAATTTATTGTTAATTTTACCAAAATAATTATGAAATCGCTTCGGTAAAAATACTGAGCTTTTGGTGTTCCCACAGAACCGGAGACACGGTATATTTTACCACATTCTGGTAGTTTTTAGCAGTTTAGTTAGTCTGGTAGTTTTTGGTAGTTTTTTTAGGAATTAAAAATTACTAATATTTCAAAACTAATTTAATTTAATAATTTTTTCAATTTGTTAAAAATAACATTTTATTCAAAAGTATCTATTTTTAAAGAAGTTATCAGTTATTTGAATTCATTAAAATAATAAAAGAATATTGCTTATATACAAAAATAACAGCGATTTCTAACTAACCTGAATACCTCTCCATATTTTTCACTGAGTTCCGTGAATTTTAAATGAACGTTTTTTGTTAGAAAAGGTAGATATCCAACAACGGGCAGCCCTATTGGTCCTGGTGGAATTTTCTTCCTTAAATTTCTAATAATACTAGTTATGAAGCATACCAATAACGTTAAACCGATGGCAAACCAAACCTCAATCTTAACTCCCAATATATTTTCAAACTGCATCATTGGAAATAATGAAGTAAATGAAATAAGCTGGATATTTTAAAAATGGAGAAATTTTATTCACTTTTATATTAAAAAAGTTATCGCCAAAGGTGTCATATTACCTGTTCTGGATCAATAACTGATAAAACTCTATTGTGTTTTAGTAGTTAATACGAAAAATAGGCAAACCCCTCCCCCTTTCATCACCCCCTCTCTCATCCTGAAATTCTAAAGCATGCGTGATGATTTAAAAATTACGAAATAAGGAACCATTTGCAAAAGAGAAATTGCATTGGATGAAATGTTTTATCTAATTCATTTGTTTAGCTTGAACTATGCTAAAAATATTTCGTAATCGAGTTGATCTGAAATTTTAAAACAAATTGAAAACATAAAATTTTATGTTTCGAATTATGACGTCTGCACAGTAAACACGTTTTGATAGAAGCAAAAACACAAGATTTTAATATAATAAAACAAGTTTTAAGCTTATCTCATTCCTTTGTTATTTTTGTATGTCTGTTAGTTAATATGAAAACAATGGATATCTTTTTAGGTAGAAAATCATCAATAATAGAAAAAAAGTTAATATAGTTAAAATAATTAATTGTATAAATTTGAAAACAACCTTCATTAAGTTTAATGTTATATTAAAATTAAGACTATGATAAATATTTTTTGAACATAGAATTAATAATAAAATAATAAAAATAATTTATCTCCATAATTTATTAAAATTATTTGACATTTCATAATAATTAATAATAATCATCATAAATAATCATAAATAAATTATTTGACATTTCATAATAAAAAAGTGAATACAATTTTGAAACAAATAAAGTTTGACTCTAGAATCCCTTGAAAAGAAAGTTACTCAGATTCTGAATGATTATAACTTTACGACTAACTTAGTATTACTCTTCCTTCTTTCAAAGTGTTTGCTTTTCATTTATTGTGCAGTAACATCAAAATGGTTTAAATAATTTCTTCAATAATTTCGTTAAATTTATTTCAAATCAAGTTTTCTAAACATTTCTAGAACCGCGATGGCTCAGGGGATAGTATTCCAATGTGACGGACCGGGTTCGAATCCCAGTCAATACGAATTCCGCATCCGGCTTGCACCGACCATAGTGCTGACGTGAAATATCCTCTGTGGTATACGGATCATGGGTTATAGTCTTCTTGCCGTCAGGCTAACCGCTGGAGGCTCTCATGGTCTTCCTCTCCATGTAACGCAAATGCAGGTTAGCTCCATCAAAAAGTCTTCCATGAAGACAAATTTCTCCCAATACTCGATCCAGGAGTTCGCTTGTCTTCTGGATTGGGTTCAAAATTACAAGGCTACGGAGTTAAACATTAGTAGTCGTAAACCCATTAAATTGGGTCGGCTGGTTAACGATGGTTATAATTATAATTGTAATATAGCGAATGACTTAATTTAAGTTGCTTTATTTGTTTTTCATATCATCACCATCGTTGAATAGCAGACACACTTTTGAGTTTACGACCATAGCCTGGTAATTTTTAACCTAATCCAGAAGACAAGGGAACTCTTGGATCAAGTATTGGGAGAAATGTTGCCTTCGTGGAGGACTTTTTTGATGGAACTAACCCGCAGTTGCATTACATGCATGGGAAAACCACTAAAACCTCCCACGGTTAGCCTGACGACAAAGGGCCTCTAACCACTGATATCTGCGACTGACGATATTTTATGCCAGTATTGTGGTAGCTGCAAGCCGGGTGCGGAATTTGTATCGAGCAGCCATCGCTGGGTTTCGAATCCAGGTCACACCACCAGGAAGTGCGCTCTACCACCGACTCTAGTTGCTTTATTGGAATGAATGGTTCAGTGCGGACGCACTAATGGAAATTAAAATAACATCGTGTCATTGGAATTGCAAACGGGATTTTATCCATAGGTCGTAATAATGGGAGGATCGCTGTAATTGAGGTCGTACTAAAAGTGTAGACTATATTTCATCTAATTACGTCTTTTCAACTAAATATTTTACCAACTTTCATTTTCAAATTTCAGTCACCCTTTTTTTATTATGATCTATTGAACTTATACGCAGTTGGATAACACGGTGATATCAAAGAAGCGAACTCTTTATTTTTATGTAGATATGATTCATTCCATTCGAGTTCACTTGCACTCGGTAGAAATAGATATCTAAAAATCATCCTTTGTTTCGTTTTGTGTATGAAAACAAAAATAAATCGAACAAAATAAGTGGCATAATGTTATTTTTTCTTTTGATTTTTATTGCTTATAAAAAAATTTATTCATTAATTTAATGTTAAATAAAGTGAACAATTTAAAACTACATTTTTTTAAGTATTTTTAAACGGAGAAAATATTTCTGTTATTTTTTCCTCCAACCTAAAAGGAAAGTTGTTTTTTTCCTGTTGAGTTTACAGTTTGTTAGTTTATGTCGGAACGTGAGCAAAAACATCATTGGGATGGTTGGGGCGTAGATACCACTACAATTACTAAACATCAATTCTCTAGTATATTAAACATGCTAACTCGATTAACCTTTTGATGGAAGAGAGTGACGTTGCCGATTTCTAATCTCCCCACATTGGAACCCTGCGAACGTGTTATGAAAACGCCTACTTCGATGGATGGTTTATATTGAAAAGATGACCTACTATTAGTGACTGCGTCATCGTCCTCCTCGCGCTGTTGCTTCTCAATATGTACAACGGATTCCTGCACACACTCGATTGCTTACAGCTACACAGGAGGGACCACATACATCAGTGAACTTAATACAGCTCTCACGATAAGAGCTCAAAATGCGGAGAACTTAACACAGCTCTCCCGATCTTTCACTAATACGGCAACTAGTGGTATCCGTTTATTGAATTCTATCCCTGATAAAATCTAGGTGGGGGAGTATTGTGGCGTATTTACCACTATGATTATTAAATATTAATCTTGATATCTAACTCGATTCAATCTTGAGTTACCTTTTGATAAAAGATTGTAGACATTGTCGATTTCTAATTTCCCCACAAGGTAATGCTGATATAGTTTATTCGCATTATTTAAGAAATAAATGTGACTATTTGCTTGCATTGATTAGAGTTCCAGTTGAAACTTGAATACTCTGGATCAGTGGTTCCAAAAAGAAGCTCCCCAGTACCCTTGGGTTTCATGGTATCAGTCACAGGTTTCCGAAAGTAACAACTTTTTTAACCAGTTATGATTTTAGTTAGGACAATTTTCTTAACCAGTTATGATAGTGTGAGCGACGATTTAACCAACAGCCCTACCAGAGTGCCCATGGAAGCATATAGAAGAAATCTATGAAGAACTGAAAATATTTAGCACTAACTACATCAATTTCAGTTTATTGCTAACCACAAAAAATTCGCGCTTTTTTGATATCCTACCTTAGACATCTTTTGATATCTTATATTAAGATGAATCTTTTTGATATCTTATATTAAGCTGAAGCGTTTTTAAAACAATGTTTATTCGATTTCTCTTCTTCAATTTGAAGCAAGTTAATAACCAAACAGCAAGTACAGTTACACAATTTAATTCTATACTTTAAAATTATTCTATAACGATTTGAAGAATATTTTTTTATGAAAACAAATTATCAAGTGGTGCTTTAATCAATCAAAAATAATTAATTACAGTTTAACAGTAACCCTAATCGAAAAAGTTCGCCATTTCTGCTCAAATAGTCTAGAAGTGGTTGAAATGTTATCAGACTCGGAACTATATATATTTGACATATAACAGTATATATTTGAATGCTCTATATAGTCTAGAAGTGTTCAAAATGTTATCTTATACGGAGCTCCTAAAGATATTTTAATGTTCTGGATAGTCAGTAAATGGTCGAAGTGTTATACCGCATGGAGCTCCAGGGAAAATTTGAATGCTCCAACTCGTCGGTCATTATTCGAAATTTCAACCGTAAGATTCAATCCTTACTGACCCAAAAAGTAGTCTATAGAAATGTAGTAAAAATAATTAATATGTACTAGGATTCTAGTGGTTTGAGAGTATGACCTTAAATATACAAATTAATTTGAGCAAACGGTGCTTTATGTTACGAAATTAGAAACAAAATAGCAATTTCTTTAAATTAACATATATTTTATTCTCAACGGGATAGATTCTTGACACTTAAAATGTGGGAAGTATGGTTAAATATGGATTCAATCGTTTAGTCAGGGAAAGGTTGAATCCCTTAGTGATAGTTTACACTTTTTGCGTATTTTGCCAGCTCATAGAATCGTATTCTTAAAATTTTATTTCCTAAGATATTATTTCCTATATCACCTCAGTTTTTTTGTTTGTTTTATTTTGGCTATCAAACAGGTTTTGATGTTTTAAGCCTCAAATTTCTTTTTGTGCTAAAATTTTAATTAATGATCCATAATGTGCATCACTTTTTGTCTTAATTTTCAATAATGATTTTAAAACTGTGTATTAAGAGTCATCATTATGGTATATTCTGCTTTTTTTAAATATTTGAACTCCTTTATCTGCTCCACTATATTTTAGAGAGCTAATTACATGCAATAAACACGTAAGAAGTAATCATGCCTTATTTATCCCGTATAAGTTAGTCCGTTTTTTCCCCGAGTACAAATGTACTCAATGAACTTTACTTTAAATTCAATTTTACAAAAATAAAATCTGTCACAAAAAAGATTTAGATTATCTCCAAGCTATCAAAAAATATTTTCGATAACAAAACTACGTGATTGTTTACATTTATATCAGCTGTTTTGAATATAAAAGAATGAAAGCAAAATTTTATACATTTCGAAAGGATTCTGTTTATTGTTATTAGCAATAACAGGTGCAGATGAACCTAAAAATTTATAGCTCAACAACAAGGAGATAAACATAATTCCATGTTTTCTCTTTATTTAATAAATTAAAATAAAGAGAAAACATGGAAAATAATAGAGATTAATGGAGGAACTTAATAAAAGGAAAATAGTAAGAAAAGAAAGGAAGAAAAATTATTAAAATATAATATTTTTAAAAATATTTAAATTTTTTTCATTAACTAGAAAAACTCCTTAGGTAGATCATAATCGTGAGTTCTGATGAAGAAATTATATCTTTTTTTTATTTTGTTTTCCGGCTTTTTAAATTTTTTTTTTTAATAAATACAGACATTTTAAAATATGTTTAAAAATATTTTTTAAAATTTTTCTTCGTCTCTTTTCATTAGTCTTTATTATTTTCCGTGTGTTTCCCGGGCAATGTAAATAATTGGGCATTGTTTATAACGCCCGGGCAATTTGAGAAGTGCCCAAAAGGATATGACAAAATGATAAATTATGTTGCAATTATTACATTGCCCGGTCATTATATATAATGCTAAAAGTCAAGTGGGCAATTTGTGTCACACACAGCCACAGGGTGTCTTGGGATATTCATCCACTTTTAGATGCACCTGGATAATTTTTTTTAAAATTTTTTCCCACACATTCGCTGTATAAAGCAACTACTTCAATTACTCTTATCTGGCACAGTTTTTTATTATTTTTTTTAAATTTTAAAGCAATAATTTCGGTATCAGTTTAAAATTGATTCAAACGCTTTATTTAATTTTTTTTAAATATTTAAGCTATAGGAAAAGTGGCAGTAGACCTAGTATATATTTCGGACATTTACCAAAGGTCTAATCATACTATGTCTGGTTAAGTGCCATTGCCCGGTATATCCTACACTGATGTTTTTTTAAGGTCAAGTGCCACTGCCCGGTATACATTTGCCCGGTATACCCTACACTGATATTTTTTCGAAGTCAAGTGCCATTGCCCGGTATATATTTGCCCGATACTCCAAACACTGATGTTTGTTCTAATCTATCGTCAGTAAGTTTTAAAATATCGAATAAATGTAATTATATCCACAAATAAATTAGTATCGATTTGGATGTAATAAATATTTCGGACATTCACTAAAGCGACTAATTTGAGATAAAATTCAAAATTAATTGTATATTTTTATTAAAAATACCTTTTGAAAGTGGTAAACTGATTCAGAGTACTCTTGACTTTGTCATTGTTTATAATGCATCCATATTTTGTGATTGATGAATGTCCGATTTCATTCATTATTGGTGCAGATCGACCCACTGATTTCCGTAAAATTTAGTGTGAAAAGTTGACTTTTGCATCGAGATATAGGGTAATTATTATTTTTTTGCTTTCATATACTTGGTAATAAAACACTGTAAATGCACTGACTATATAATTTCGGAATAAAAGAAGCGAAATGTAAAAGTTTTTACTTGCTTAAACTAAAGAAGACAGAAACTGTAAAAAAAATAAATTATATTACAGTACATTCTTGGCAGCAAGATTGCTTGAGATTATCCGTATACACTGTAAAAAATCTCGGTTAATGTTTATCCAATACTTGGTGCAAAGTTTGCTAATTGCACCATAAATAGGATAAATCAAAAGTTATTTCATCTAGGTTGCACCATAAATTGGAAAATATGATCAAGAAATGCGTTTATGGCGCAATCGATTGCACCAAACTTTCGTATTCGTTAGCACGTGACCGATGACTTATTTTGTAGTTGTTGACAAGATGGACGATTATGTTGTTGAATCTTGATATCATCTCATGCAAGTTGTCTTTGAAATTGTCAATTTCTTTTGAAGGTAAGTAAACTTTTCTTAATTACTTACATTAATTACAGTTCATTTCTTTAATATCAACTTTAAAAATTTTGTTGTCTGTTCAGAAAGTGTTAGCCTCAAATTTCTTCTAGGGAACTGTATTCGTTGCATGAATAATTAAATATTTTAAAATCTATATTAGCTCTTTTTCAGTAAATAAGGAGATACAACGATTTTATGTGCACAGAAAGTACATTTACAGTTTATTTGGCTAAAGGAGCATAGCTTTCCGCCAAATTTACTGCCGGTAAAAATTTTCTAGGTTCGTGTTTTTATTTCATTCTACCGAACAAAAAAAATCGTATGTGCTTTCTGTTAGGATTCAAACTTCTTATCAATATCTATGCTTTTGTTTTGATTTTCATGTTCTATTTTGCTAATTTTCGTTTGTAATGTCACATAATTACACGAATTTTGGTCTATACATTCTAAAGTGCTTCTGTTGTAAAATTTTCAATGCGAATTATTCACCTCAAATTAATACTAACCGTTGTCATGGAAACTAGATTTCTCTTACGTTCGTTGAGCTCACGAGGTAGGAGAAAAACATAGTGGGTAATATTGGCGTTAAACAAAACAAAGCGATATATATATATATATTTTTAATTAGAAATTTTCTAAAATTTTTTAATTTTAGAAATTTACTGAAATTTAGAACTAAACACCGGCAAGAACAAGATTTGTTTTAGAACATTTAGAAATAAGCTGATTTCTTATTATAATTTTTTCTTAAAATATATTTTATTATTAATATTTTTTAACTAAGCGAAAAAAAATTTCAATGAAACAAAGTATTGTATTTAGAAAGATCATAAATATATATTTTTTTACTAAATACAAATAAAAAAATACTTTGATACTCATAGATACTCTGCTTTAGATACTTATTTTTCTATGTTTTTTTATTTTCACTTATTTTTTTTATTTTTTTGTAGCTTTATGTATATTAATTTAGCCCACATTTGTGTTTTGTGGGTGAGGGGAAAGATAATATAACCATGAAATTGAACGTTTTCATTGGTCCTCAAAAATGTCATACGTATTCTTTATAATATTTACAGTTGTTCTTGTTTTTTTAAATAATTTTTTTTGAAAAGTTTCATTTTAGTTATGAAAGTGAATTTTTTTTCATTCCGAAATATATGCGCTTCTATAAAACAAAAGACCTTTAGTTAAAAAGGCAATCCTCACAAACAGTATACATGCGGCGTTTTAATACTATCCACATGAATACTGCTTGTGTGTTAATCAGCAGCCAGATTCCACCCTCTTAAACTCAACACGAACTCTTTTATCTATACAAGTGATGATCAATTTGTTCATTTATTATTTTAAGTGTTAACAGTTCCTTCAGCAAATTTTTTACTGTGCCCCTCTGCATAAAATTCAATTCACAATTTCTCAAGTGGAGAAATTCTATTTTTATGTTTTAGCGCATTTTAACAAAAATAATAATAATAATATTTTAAAATATCAATATCTTTCTTTCCTTTCCGGGATCTTTGTGGGTGAAAGGTGGCTTAAGATAAAAATCCCTCCCCCCCCTCCCTGTGTAAATAGTTGGTCTCGAAATTAATTTTTTTTAAGGTAATTAAATGTTTTAACATTTTTTTTTACATGAGAACTGCAATTTCTCAATTTTCTTTATATTGTATTTTAAAAATAGTAATTAAAATATGACTTGCTTTGATTTATCTTTCTATGTTTAAAAAAGTAAGGATTCAAATTTTGTTTCTTCTGTACATTTTATTAGCATAAATTACATTACTTTTAATCTTCTTTCATTAGCACAAAGGTACCAACAACTTCAATGATTTTAGTTGAGAAAGAGACACAGGAAAAAATATTGTTATACCCAGTGCCAAACCTATTGATAAAAATATTTATTCTGCTAAAATCACCAGGATTCCAGAAGGTTATAAACAGTTTTTTCACACTTGAAAAGTGCTATTTTCAAGAACAGCTTACAAACAAGGAATGTGTACAGTTTCAAGTTTTGAGAATGAAGAACCTGTGTTTGGAAAAACAATTATTCTTTTGTAAATAGGCTCCAAAATTTTATTTGTGTGTAATCTTTTTAAAACTTGTTGTGTTTTTTACAATCAACTAAAAAAT
>NC_092209.1:38552218-38639310 GCF_043381705.1 Parasteatoda tepidariorum | reverse complement strand
TTTTTAAAGTGCTAAAAAGCAGGGTAAGGTTGCACCATTATTAAATATTTTTAAAGAGCCAAAAAGCAGATAAAGTTAGCATCATTAATAAATATTTTAAAAGAAAGAGAAGATAATTTAAATCAAATTATAATTTAATTATTTAAATATATAAAAATTTAAAAAGCTATTTTTATTTTAGATGTATTATTTAATATATATTTATATATATATAAATATATATTAAATTTTTTTATATTAAAAACTTTTTTTTATAAATATTTATTAATGATGCTAACTTTATCTGCTTTTTGGCGCTATAAAAATATTTAATAATGGTGCAACCTTACCCTGCTTTTTAGCACTTTAAATATACCTAATAATGGTGCAACCTTCCTCGCTTTTAGTTCCCTTCAAAAATACCAAATCATGGTGCAACCTTCCTCCATTTTTAGTTTCCTTCAAAACACTCATTTTTGGTGCAACCTTTCGCCGCTTTTAGTCTCTTTCAAAATTCCGATTTTTGGTGCAACCTTCTCTCGTTGTTTGGAACTAGTGAAAGCACCAATATATAGTAAAACTGAGCACGACTTTATGTAGCCAGCAAATGAATACCAATGTTTGGTGCAGCATAGCTCGAAATTTTTTACAGTGTACTATGGAAAAGTCAGTTTGACAGAAATTTCATGTAACAAAACATTACAGAATATAGCAGTAAGCGTAAGATATTTTCCGTAGGTCAGGGTACGGTCCTCAGGATGCGGCAGAGAAATTTAGCATATAGTTTGCTGTATATCCTCTAGTTAAAACATAGTGAAACAAATTGTTTCAATATTGATTAGTTTTTGAATTATTCTATTATTTGTGTGATTTTTGATGCATCGAAAACTTTTGAATAAAAAAAATTTGTTTCCTTTCCATCGTTTAGTTCAGATGTCCCAAAGCGGGATTCGATCCTGGAACCTTCCTGGAATGAGGCTAACTATTTGACCACTATACAATCCGATTGGCACCCGTTACAATGTATCTAATTATTCTTGCCGTTTTGATATTAGAGTATTTTACATTCAAAACGGAACATATCTTTACCCAACACATATAATCTGCATTTATGGGTTACAGATTTTATTTTGTAACAGAAAAATGTCACTTTTGAGAGATTACTGTGTAGTTTGACAATAAATTTTTGTAGGTTTAGAAAACAGAAAGCTTCTGTACTAGATAAATTACGGAATTATTATGTTTTTTGAACAGAAACTTTTCAACATAATCCACTTGTAAGAACATGTGGATTTGTACTTTTATCAGTTTGATAATAATGACTGCATCATTTATAAAAATACTTCTAAAAGCTTATTAAGCTTGATAGTCTTAGTAAATTCCAGAAACAAATTTAACTAAGAATTATCAGTAGTATTGATGGCTTCGTGTGTCTAAATTTCTAAATATGTTAAAATAAAAAGGAAAAAGTTTCAAATCTTTAAAAAGACAACCAAAGAAAATAAAAGTTCAAATATTATAATATTATAATTCTAATAAAATATTATAGTATAATATTATTACAGTATTATAGTATAATATTATTACAGTGTTATAGTATAATATTATTACATTATAGTATAATAATATTATAGTATAATATTATTACATAAATAGGACTAACGGAAATGATTAGTTAAGACAAATAAGTGTTAATCAAGTTTTATAGAATTTCACTGTGAAATATAAAATGTTTCATTTATGATTCAAAAATATTTTTAATCCTCCAAAAGCATAACTTACATTTTTAAGAATGTTATCGCTACGTGGTCTAGAAAAGATTGCATTTTAGTAGTAATTTAAACATTTGAGTAGTTTTTAAAGCATTTTTGAAATTCCAAAAATGCAAGTGACCGATTTCATTTGGTGTTGTAAAAGAATGGAGAATTAATTGCTTTTAGCACTCATGAAAAAAATATCGAAAGGAGCAAATTCAAAATGTATGACTTGTAGTAACTTCTGCGCCAGACACTTAAATGTGAGAAATTTTTTAACAATAGTAGAGCTGCGAAAGCCAGTGGTTAAGGCATCAAGCTGTCATTGTTAAAAACTAGGGTTCGAAGGTATAGTCTATAGAAAGAACTCCCCTCGCCGCAAAGTCCAGGGTCGTGTGATCTCATGGAAACGAAGAATAGCGCATTTAAAAGAGCTTCTCTCTCCCCTGACTCCCTTTTTCTCGTGAACTCTAGCCAAAATCTGTCTTAAATATTGATCCAACACCCCTGTTTGAAATAGTTAAACTTCGTAACCGTAGTAAACGACATTGCTTCAGACGAATGGCGAAGAGAGTTTTTTCCATAGACAGACTATACGCAGTCAAACCAGTTTCAGTTTAAAGAATGTCTTGAAAATAAAAGGAGCCAGCAATCACTGTGCCACCATTAGGCAGGTGGTTAAGCAAATGAGGAGGCATAACCTCCAGGGGCCTAGCTAGCTTAAGGGTCTGTTACGCAAAGAGCAAAATTTGGAAATTTTGCTACAGTGGCCAGTTGTAGCATTTTTAAAAGTGCCCACTTTTTAAAACACGTGGCCACTTTTTCAAAAATTGAAATTTTTAAGCGATCATTAAAATTTTTAATAATAATAATGTAAGACAATTCCTTTGAATAACTTCTTAAAATATGGTAGCATTACAAGGTTCAGTTCAAAAATGAAGTACAAACTTAAGAAACGAGCATGAGACTAAAATGTTTTCAGAATATTATAAAATACTCATAATAGTTCCATATTTATTTTATATTTTATTTTATACCCGTCGTTGATCAACAGACCCATTGTTTTGGGTTTGCGACTACTAATGTTCAACTCGTAGACTTGTAATTTCGAACCCCATCCAGAAGACAAGGGAACTACTGGATCAAGCATTGGAAGAGGTTTGTCGTTTTGATGGAATTTACCCGCATTTGCGTTACATGGAGAGAAAAGCCACGAAAACTTCGCATGTTTAGCCCGACTCCAATGGGACTCTAACCCATGATCCGTCTACCACTGAGGATATTTTACTTCAGCACTGTGATCGGTGCAAGCCGGATTCATATCAACAAACCATAGTTGGGATTCGAACCCGGTTCACCTCATTGGAAGGCGAATGCTCTATCCCCAAAGCCATCACGTCTCTTCCATATTTATTAAAAAAAATAATAAAATGCACATGGGGAATCCTTTCCGTCGAAAACAGAGGCAAGCTGGTGGCGACTTGCTGGCAATTTCTTTAATCGCCACTAGATATATTTAGCCACCTTATGATTGGTGGAGACTGTTAATTTTGAACTATACTATTGTGAAAGCCATCGAGCTCAGGGGATACAGCGTTCATCTTCCAATGAGATGAACCTGGTTCGAATCCCAACAATGGCTGGTCCATACGATTTTCGCACTGGACATAAAATATCCTAAGTGGTAGACGGATCATGTATTAGAATCACCTTGCAGTCAGGCTAACCGCAGGAAGTTTTCGTGGTGTTCCCCTTGTAACGCAACAGCTGGGTAGTTCCATCAAAAAGTCCTCAGCGACGGCAAAATTTCTCCCAACACTTGATCCAGGAATTCCCTTGTGTCTTCTGGATTGGGTTCAAAATTACAAGGCTACTGAGTTGAACACCTATAGTCGTAAACTTAAAATCAGGTCGGCAGTTCAAAGATGATTATAATATGAAATATACTTTTTTTTAATAAAACAGAATTCTACAACGTCTTACTTAGGGTTCTAATATGCATTGGTGAGGAATCATAAGATCCAAGAGAGTACCAAAAAGTATTAGTCTTTTGCCGTAAAATAAAAATGAGAACTCTTAATGTCAACTGTTTTATTTTTTTAAAGATATCCATTTAATTTTTTAATTTAAGGAATTGCTACTAGAAGAAAAAAATTCTGGTAATATTATTGTACTATGCGGTGATGACATTTCTGGTAAAAAAAATCACAATTCTGATAATAAAAACCAAGATGTATGATATTTAAGCCATTCATTTAATAATTTTTCCGTTCATATGGTAACTGTTTATCAGAAACTCTAATTTTCAAAATTATTCATTACCACGTATTTAGCAAAGCAAACAAAAATGGAAAGTAAATTTCCCCGAATAAATGGTTTTTATGTTCTAAGGTGTAATGATAAAACTATAAAATTTTATTACATATTGTAATACCACATTTTATTGTAATTTTAGCAAAATAATTATCAAAGCTCCACTGAATCTTATGAACATATTATTACAGAGCTTTTTGGTGTTCCAATAGAGACAGAAACACGGTAAATGTGTCATATTTTGGTAGTTTTGACCATACTTTTCTTCTCCGTGAAGTTTCAAAAAGCACATTAGGATTCGTTTTATAATTTCATAACATGCATAAGAAAGCATCATTACTTCATTTACATTTGTCATGGCAATGTATTTCTCAATTTGGTATTTTTGTCTAGACGTTTTTATATTTATACATAGTGATTTTTTTTGAAGGTGGTGCTGGTACGTGATGCCTTAAAACTTTACATTAAAAATAAGATTGGCTTTTAATTTATTAATATTTTATTCATTATTATTTTTATTCTTCCAAGAAACATCAAACATCAAAATTTTCGTCCACACTTGATCCTCATTGATGATTGGTTGAAAAACAGAATGAACTTCTGCTTTTAAAGATCATCTCTTTCAGAACTTCATTTTTTTGCAAGAGATAAAGCTACACATTTACTAGAATAAATCATTCTTTTGAAATGAAGCAGATTTTATATGGTTTCGGATGATATGTTATAGTGAGTTCTGAGTCGAAAGTTGGCTTTACTCCTTCTGGGAATTTAACCTGGAACTTCTGAAGTAGCGAAGCAAAGTATAAAAATACTTCCATATAAGCCATAGCTTCACCTGGGCATACTCTTCGACCTAAGGAAAAAGTTAAAGCAAGTTAATTGCATATAAATAAAATGCAAATTTTGCATTTTGCATATTAATATTATGCAAAATACAAAATTCGAACGAAATCAGTCGAATAGTTACTGAGATATCGGATTTTGAAAAGTCTTTATTTTAATTAAATTAACTTTGAAAAGTTGGTAAAGTTAGACGTAGTCAGCATGTATGAGATCAACCTCTTGAAACATTAAGATTGAGTCCTAGAATGTGAAGATCCGATCATTAGATAAAAAGTTATTAGGATGGTACGTTTATTTTCTTACGCACTGTATATTAGTGTTATTTCCATTTCTCCCAATGATGTTTCCTTATTCCGTTGATAGTTTCTGATGAACTAACTGACTAAACTAATCTAGACTTTCGAGAAACACCGATTTTATCATTAATAATTAGCATAACAAAATTTTTTAAATGCAGCGGAAAGTGCTTAAATAATGTAATTGCTGTTAGTTAAAATTTTACAAAATTTTAACTAGCTAAAAATTTTACAAAATTTTATTTAAAATTGCAGAAGCAATCGTGTTAAGCGGCATTTCAAAAAGGGCTGAAGAAAATTCAACTTTAAATTTCAATCTATCAAATTTTTTTTAAACATCATCAAAAAAATAAATAAATAAACGAATTGTTAGGATACTTTTTATCTTTAAAAGTGGTTTCGTATGATGGATTTCAAGACACGCCTTTTTATAAAGATTTTAAAATGATGTGCAAATTAACGTGCTTAACATTTATTGTTTTTTTTTTTCATTCTAAATACATTTCTCGCTATTTTGCATGAAACTATGTTCATGAACAAATATTTTCGCCTCTTAACGATTTTGTGTTGCAATAATATTCCCATCATATTTAATTTACTTTCACTTTATTCGATTTCTTTAAATAAGTTCTATTTTCATCTATCAATAACATTTCTGCATAATCAATTGTATAACTCTATTTAATTTTACTCCCCTCCTCTTTCTTTTTTTTTTTAAAAAAAAGATATTTATTTTCGATTTTCCTTTCCGCTTTAAAAATGTTTCTTTGTAATCCAAGTTTTTCATTTTGGTTGATATTTCAACTTCATTATACAAAGTATAATCCTTATCAACGTCAATTCGAGGAGGGATAAGCAAAAAATACTTTCATTTAAGTCGAATATGTGAAATATCGAACATGCAAAAGCATTTTTAAAAACTATTAGAAATAATTCAACTATCTCTGCTACTTTTAGATGCTAAATGGTTTGATTAGTGTTTTACAATGAAACGGAAATAGGAGTGGAGTTATTCTCCGATTTGCTATTTTCATATTGAGTAAAAATATTGTATTGTAAATAATTACGTATTATATTTAATCAACTAAACAGAAAATCCACTACTTCAATTTTACCCCTATTGTAATCCATTTTTTGTTTATACCTACCTATAGAGAAAGGCATGTAGTGTTGTGACTTAATTACAGATTTTTTGTCTGCAGACAGAAACCTCTCCGGTTGAAAACTGTCTGGATCCTTCCAGTTGTTTGGATCGTGGTGAACAGCCCAAAAATTCGTCATGACTGTTGTATTTTTAGGTATGTCATATCCTGCAACAGTTGTGTCTGCAGAAGTGCTAAAAGTTTAAAAACAACTGTGAATTAAAATTTTATATCTATATTTTTAGGTATATCATATCCTGCAACAGTTGCGTCTGCAGAAGTGCTAAAAGTTTAAAAACAAATTTGAATTAAAATTTTATGTCTGTATTTTTAGGTATATCATATCCTGCAACAGTTGTATCCGCAGTAATGCTAAAAGTTAAAAACAACTTTGAATTTAAAATTTTATATCAATATTTTTAGGTATGTCATATCCTGCAACAGTTATGTCTGCAGTAGTGCTAAAAGTTTAAGAGCAACTTTGAATTAAAATTTCATATCAATATTTTTAGGTATGTCATATCCTGCAACAGTTATGTCTGCAGTAGTGCTAAAAGTTTAAAAACAACTTTGAATTAAAATTTTATATCTATATTTACAATTTCTTTTTTTTCAATCGATGCTTATAATGCAGAACATGCTTATAAAATGGCCTTAACATTTTAAATCATTCGAGATTATATTTTTTAAAATAAGAATGGAGGGAAATGAGTTAATAAATGCTTTTATCGAGTATTCTATGAAATTCTTTTCTGATTTTTTGAATGGAAAAAATTATTAAAAACTACCGTAACATGTTTACTAAGTCACTTTTCTGACTAAATCATGGCATGTATAAATGTGTCACAAAATAAAAAAAACATGCATTCTATTAGATTTATAGATTTGAACAAAAGAATAAATGCAAGGAATAGCAATTCTCAACGTTTAAATAAGAGTTAGCATTATTATTCATTTTAGACTGTGATTTCTGAAAATAATAGAATGATAAAGCTTATTTCCACACATTTAAATACAATTAGCAAATACAAAATATTTTTTTAAATATTATTTTTGCTTATATAATTATTTTCTAATCCCCTACATATTGAAAAAAACTTCTCCATAAATCGATTGAGTAGTTTCGTATAAATACAACAACAAATTTGTTGATTTTACCATCAACTGAACTGGAAAATTTAGTTATGTTAAGTTGTCCTGATTTTTAGAGACAACCCAATCAAAGGTAAAATATTATTTATATGGTGAAAAAATGTCTGAATTACATATCATAAATGTTTTCTCTTACATCTATATAAGATATATATGTTTCGTACAATCTTTTTGCTGAAAAAAAATTATAGTACCCTAGGTATTTGCAAAGCTCTGTTTACAGCTAATTTTCATGTTCTTTCATAACTATTTAAATGACAGTTAAAATTGATTTGAAAAAGAAAAATATAGTATGTTTCTTTTAAATTTATATTTTTGTATATTTTCATTCAAGATGGCATATACATTGAATTTTTTTTTTGAAGAATCGCTGTTAATGAATATTATTAACATTTTTTACAATTATATAACTCTTATTAGTATAAATGGTGTTAAAATCTATTAATGTGCAGTAATAATTTTATTATTATAAAATTGGTATCTATCATAATAATAGTTATTTCATTTTCTTAAAGCTATTGTTTACAACAAAAATGGTAATAATACAGAATATTGTAAGTATATATAAACTGTCTATTAAAATAATTACTGAACTATTTTAAATGCTCCCGTTACAACAGCATTTATTATATCATTATATATTTTATCAATCGTAATAGCAGCTACAGTTTGCAATATTGAAATGTCAACTCCCTTATTGTAGAATTTTGAAGTCATTCACAGTAATTAAATAAAAACGTACTGTATCACAAATTTTTATTTTAAGCGTGGAAAAAAAGGAAGTTTTATTATAGAATTTAAAACCAATAACACGTGCTAAGGTGATGTCACATGAACTGATTAAGAAAGAGGACAAATATGTTGAAGGCAGGAGGGCAAATTGCGAAGGAATTAGTTGTGTTTCGACTTAAAAGTCGTGTCAAACCACTCGATGGGGCAGAAAAAGCTGCTGCGGTCTCTTAGTCAAAGTTATATATAAGTAGTCAAAGTTGGATAACAAAAACTCAGAAGAAGGCAAGCAATTTTCCCTCTTGGAACTATTTGAAGCAACAGTGCTCTTATCTCTAGACTTTATAGCCCACTAGTCAAGTTGTCACTATCCAAGTTCTTAAATGTTAATGAACTGTAAATGTTCTTAAATGTTCATTAAATGTCAATGTCCTGACTGGTAGGATGAAAAACTTGTGCATGAGCATTATGTACATTTAGGATTATAAACTCACACTTAGATGAAGGTAAAATTACAAAATAAAACTGAAGCATCTTCACAGATTAATTTAATTAGATAAAAATATATGAAAATGAACAACAAAACGAAATGATCATATGCCGCCGCAGCTAGAAAAACTTGGATGGAAAGTAGAGCATGCTCTACTACCATCTGAGGGGTTGGACCAAGAACTTGCATAATTATTTACACTATCTAAGCACCAAGCAAAATAAATTTCCATCAATTTAAATTAATCTCAGTCCAAGAACTTGGATCGTATAATCAGATCTTTTCTGGTAGGAGGCGGAGCGGATATCTCCTTATTCTATCTCTTCATTCCTATCTCATCGTGCAGCTTATTATTTTGGAGCAACGGACAGCTACATCCCCTAGCGGTAAAATCTGATTCTTTGGAATTAAATCTTTAGCTTTCCATACACTTCTTTGACGATGATACATGGCCCTTAACTTTCTTTTAATCCTACTAGAGATTTCTGAAAATTTGAAAAAGCATTCGAAGGTATCGAAAAATGCGTTCTTCGGTTGTTTAATGAAACTCTTTAACCTTTTCGCCATTCCAAAAGACAGCCAACTGGTGGTCAACAAAAAAGCGAGATTAATTTCGAAAGACGTTTGATTGCTAGAATAACTTAGAAATGGCGATTATTCGAAATATTTTCAAGATTAATCTGACAGTCAAATTGGCTTTAAATGTTTTTAGCCCCGATTCAATGTGATGATTTAATGTAATAGAATAATGATTTGTCAGATTTTTGACGGCGTTTTCGTTTTTTCTTCAAGCAAATATCAATTTTCAGTCCCTATACTTTACATACTATTTCTTACCTCATCAAATTCTGATCATATATGCAGCGTTAAATAATTAAACTATTAAACGGTTGTTTAATCTTTTAACCTAGGTAAATGATTTACGATTAGTCTAAATTATTCGTCCATTTTCAAGGACTGTTTATTTACTAGCATATGACGTACAAAAAATGGGAGGAAAATGGAAAGATTTACCAATTAAAAAAGCTTCTAGAGCATTCTTCATACGTTAATTATGCGTATCATACAGCGGTCATGCAGCACACATCTTAATGATAAACTTATTTTGTCCATAGGTTTAATAGCATATTTCTATCTTTGTCCTTCACAACGGCAGGAAAGTATTTCAATAGTATTGTTTGGCAATGAGCATAGACTTGCAAAGAGTAAAGTTTATGTAACCCTGAAACCAGCTTACCAAGGACAAAACTTATGTACTTAAGAGTGATGTATCTTTGCAGTGTTGTTGGCAGTGCAAGAACAAAACTTTGCAAAGAGTCAAGTTTATGTATCCTCAAAGCCAACTTCTGTAAAACAAAATTTATGTACCGAGCAGTGATGTTTCCTTTCAGCGTTGTTATCTATGGGAGAATATAAACTTGCAAGTTTATATATCCTCGAAACCAACTTCTGAAGAATACAACTTATGCACTCTCAAAGCCAACAACACTGAAGGAGTATATCGCATCCACTGTGACAGGGAGTGATTGAAATATGCTATTGGTCACTTGAGGGGTACAGGTTTATTATACGTATTTGATCTGGCTGACCAATGCTGCACGCATTGCATATTTGTAGCCTGTATGAGAAACTTTATGAAAATAAGTATCTTTCCATGTTTCGCCTGCCTTTGCATGTAACATACTTGTAAATAAACTGTCCTTCGTAAATGGATGGATTATTTAGACTATCCCTGCTTATTAAGAGCGATGTTAATGGAACACATTGTGTGTCACTTACTATCTCAAAAGGTTCAAAGGAACAGTTGTTTTCCATCTCAAGATTTCTAGAATAACAGAATGAGTAAACGGCATTTCTTTTAGATCCGCTATCTCAGGAAGTCTATCTGGTCCAAGAGTATCTAAAATTTCCTGTTCTACTCTTTTCTGCACATCCGGGTATGCCGCCATTATATACATGCACCACGTTAAGGTTGTTCTAATTGTTTCAGTTCCTGCACCGAATAGATCACCAACTGTTCCAACCAAAGTAGTGTCTGAAAATGAAAGTGATTATTTATTAGTACAATATACATGACTTCCTTATTCAGTTATTCTCATACATTTAATATAATTCTTGAAACTTAGAAGCATGGGATTTCATAAGGCAAAAAATGCTTCAAAACTTGTACTAAAGCAATTTCAGTGGAGGGGAAACATTCAGAGAATAAAGATAACATAATCTATAAATATTTATTTTCATCATTACAAATACAGAGGGAGTGTTGTACTTTGCATCGCAGGTATCTTAGACCATTGTATGTAACTATTTTCACCACAGGGAAGAGGCATTTCGTATTAAGTGTATGTATTTCATGCAAAAAACAGCTCGCACTATCTCATGTGTTGGCGACAATTTAGGTATTCTTTCAAAATTTTCGATATTCCCATTTGGCTTCCAATTTCTCTCGTATTTACATTTGGCCACACTTCGTCTCTTCATTTAAACATTTATTCCCCCTTTTAAGTTCGGCTTCCAAATCTGCTTGTATTATCATTTGGCGATATTTCCATCCTTCCTTTTCTACCCTAGTATTTGTAATACTACCCTTGTACTTGGAATAACTTTTGATCTAGTGATTGCCCCTTTACATAATAGATCTTAATGGTTTAAAAGAGTGGCCTCAAATATGCTAATTAATTAGTGTAGAGACGATAGTTTAATAAGTTACAAAATCAGAAATTGGCGCGATAAAATTCGGGCTGTTTAACCGTATTAGGTGAAAGCAGTTCATAAACTGTTTTTCTCACAGTTAACAGTTTGAATACCATCTTATTTATGGTAATTTGACTGCTTTGATTGAATATTGTAAAATAACAATGAAATAAATTGTTATTTAATCATTTTGCAGCGAGGCATTTCTTAGAAATTAGACGATGCATTCGTCAAGATAGTAAAACTAGAAATTTAAAAACGTATGGAAGAACTATAAATTTTTAAAAAAAGAATTATTAAAAAATTATATTTATTGTTTATTTTTTTAGTGTATTATTAGTTTTTATAGTAACTCACCGTGGCAAAATTTATTACATGCATTACTATAGTTAAACGTTGTTAAATTTTCTCTCTCCATTGTTTGCGTTCGAATTTTGAAATTATTAGCAAGGAATTAGGAGTTTTTGAACTCGACAATTATTGCAGAGCAAATAAAATATCCTCATGGTATAATTATTTCTGAAAAGAAATATCGTTAGTTTATATACATGCTTAATATTCGAAAATCGTGAAACTAATTCGAGGGAACAAAATATTTAATTCTCGTGAAATTCCAGAGTATTACATATCAAGTACTATTTTAATAATACTAAAAACAATAAAAATAGCACTGTGTAAAGTGTCTAAGAGAAACATTTATTTTTATGAATATTATAAAAGCATTTTCATAAAAAACATTATTTTAAATGGAATGCTTTAGATATGAAAATTGACGCAAAGATTGAACTACAAATAATGTACTGTAATATTTTTTTTTAAATTTTCAATAGTTATATTTGAAATTCCTACTTTTTAGTCTATTTATCAATACAAATATTACCATTTATGAATATTGGAAAAATAATAAAGTTATTTTTATTTTCTTGTTACATATGAGAAAATTAATGGAAAGTTAAGGAAAACATGTTTTTTTTATTTTTTTTTATTTCCAATGAGCTGCACAATCGGTCTTGCCGATAAGCAGACCTAGTGCGTGGTCCAAAGGTGGTATCCACTCTTTCAGGACCACCACAATGGGTGAGATACCATTGGTCATCATTAAGGAAAACATTAAACTAAACTGTTTGAAGAGCTGTTCGAAATAACTATTTGCATAAGACTATAACTGGAATTTCAATACCTTCATTTGAAAACACAAAGGAAATCATCTTTAGAATTACTGCAATTATAAGTAGTATTTTTTAAATGACTAGAGTGTGATTTACTTTAATAATAGTTTTTCAGACAGTTTCTTAGAGTTTTCGATTAAAAATTAATTTTTTCTATATACATCATTGTTAATTTACATTAAACAAGTAAGTCTTGTATTGCAAAAAGGAATGTTATTTACCAGAGAAAGTAGTGCCAGGCATTTTTTCTTTGCGAATTTCCATTTCGATCAAATAACTATCCACGAAATCTCTCACATTTTTGTTGTCAAGAGTATCTCTGTGCTCTTTAATTTTTTTCCTGTAATTCCAGAATACTATAATATCACTTTCTAAAAATTCAATAAATGCCGTGATAAAAATACCACTTATTTAGTAGTATCAATCAGCAAATAATTAAATTTTTACATATTACAATTTTAGTAAGAATTCCAGTACGATACAATATATTACATAAAATGTACATATAGTTCGCAAAATAAAAAACAGACCACCCTGAATAACTTTTGATCTAATGATCGGATCTTCACGTTCTACTACGTAAATTCTTCAATCCTAATGGTTCAAGAGGGTGACCTCAAATATGTTAATTAGTTAGTGTAGACGATATGATAAGTTACGAAATCAGGTATGAAAACGCACTTTCTCCAAATAAACATACCTTTTTTTCGACATATTCGGATTTCTGATTCCAAAAATATAGAGGATCACCGCAGTCTAGGAAATGTGGTAACCATGGTTTGGTCAGGAGAGCGTTCTAAAGTTAAGCTTGGGCCTCTTTATATAAATTTAATATAATTCCTTATTTATACTTCCGTGTAAAAATAACTTTCAGTAAGTTTTTTTTTTATTATAATTTTTTGCATGATGAAATACAGAATTTGAGCTAATTAAGTTGAATAGTTCCTGAGAAATTGAATTCCAAAAAAGTCAGTTTTTTAAAATTCGATTTCTCAAGAACTATTCGACCGATTTTGCTTCAATTTTGTATTTTGCTCTGTAAAATTATATTCTCGAAAATGACACAAGAATTTTTATACCTTACAATTCAACACTTTTCGACCATTATTAAATAAAATAATAAAAAATAATAAATATTTACTGAATGTAATGTTTTGCATGGAATTACATTTGGATAAACGATTTCTATAATTGTGCGCAAAAATGTTTTAATTCGTTTAAGAATTTCTCGAAATTTATCGAAATACGCAAAAAGTGAAATTAACATTAAGGGCTCCAAACTTTGAAGCACTCTCCTGATCAAACTTTTGGGACCATATCTCCTAGATTGCGGCTATCCCCTTTATTTTGGGGGGGTTAGAAATCTGAATTCGTTGAAAAAAAGGTAGATTTATTCAGAGAAAGTGCGTTTTTGTGGCTGATGTTTTCACTTGAAATATCGTCGGCTCGAATTAATTCGCACATATAAAGTCATTCTCTCGAGCCATTAAGATTGAGTCCCCGAACATGAAGATCGGAACATTAGACCAAAAGTTAATCAGGATGATCCGGGTTTTTTTTGGTTCATGCATATGTTTTGTTTGTGTACAATGTATGGATGCAAATATTTGTAACAATATGTTTAAGTAAGTACATAAAATTTATGTCTGTATACAGAGTTTGCATGTACCATGCATCTAAAATATAGATATTTACTTAGGTATTTATGAACATATGTACTTTCAATATTTGTATGTGAGTATATAGCTATAATATATGTACGCATATACTTACAATTTATGTAAGTAAATGCAATTTATCTATGCTCGTTATACGTGCTATATGTATATACATTTTATGCATATACATTGTAAGTACATACATATGTGCATTGTGTATATGTACATTATAAACAAACGTATCTAAGCATGTACACAAATAGCATGTGCATTCGTACTTGTATACCGTGGTAAATTGTAAGAGCATAATTACATACAACGTATTTATATACATACATACGTAGTATGCACTTATATACGTGTACGTTGTATGTACATACATACGTGTACGTTTTGTGCACGTATCTACGTGGATTGTATCTACGTAAGCTATTGTATTATGCGTGTACATAAATACATTGTATGTATTTAGAATAATTATGTATTCTAATAGTTTTCTAATAAAAATGTTTTTTTGCATGCGACTACCGAGCTTTCGAAAAACAGCCTTAAGGGAAACATTCATTGAACAAAACATTTGTAAAAATATTTGTTAAATACTAACAATTCAAAATTTACCCAAATTTTAGACTGTTTGAAATACTGAAATTTCATAATTTTAGAGAAGTTTTAAGATTTTAAAGAGGAGAATATATTTTAAGAATATAATTTTTTGTTAATTTTAATATGCAAAACTCAGTTTAGTGACATAAAACATGACATAGTGACATATAACATGACACAGTGACATATATGCGATTTTTCTCTAATTCATTTTGATTCGAATTTCATATTATGGGTAATAAAATAAGGAAGGCATTTTGATTTTTTTAATTTATTTTCTAAGTACAAATTTACCCATATAATAAATTGTCTAAAGTTTCAAAATTTGTTTTTTTTCCAGGCAGCAGAGAAATTTTCATTAATTTTATTTCTTCTAAAAGTGCTTTTTTAGAATTTAGTTTTGTTTAAATTACTTCTTTGGTGATCAAATATATCTTGTTAAGCTGAAAAAGACATTTACTATTTGCATTTATCCATATATAATTTAATTACACTCTATATATCTAATGATAAAACAAATATTTTCACTTGAAAGAAATAAAATAATGGGTTAAACATAAGATTTCATTCAATTTAAGAGAAATGTTTATTTGCTTGTAGTACGAAATAAAAGCACAGGTTACACGCAGAAAAATATTGAACCTAAGAAGTTACATCCTTCAAATGTACAATTTTAGCAACCCCCTTACACATTGCGATGATTAACTAGTTCCATTCAAACGTTCAACAGCATGTTTCGATGTTCATCTCAACAGCAGTGTACGTTCATGTTCTGTTCGCAGAAAAGGAACATAAGCTTTATCCTTTGCAAGTTATCATTGGGGTACATACATTTTATCTTTTGAAAGTTTATCAACCTAGTGTACAAAGAATAATTAAGAAGTTGTACAGCTTAAAAAAAAGGATAACTTTTAGCAATTTTGTTCTAATAGTTGTATCTTCACGTTTCAGAATTAATGGTACGAGGGGGTGACCTCAAATATGTTAATTAATAAGTGCAGACAATATTTTAAGTTACTGAATTGGACACAAAAATGTACTTTCTTTGAATAAATATGCCTTTTTTTGAGGGATTTGGATTCCTGATCTTCGAAATTCGGTGGTAGCCGCTATCTGGAAAATATGGTCCCAATAGTTTGGTTAGGAGGGCGGTCGAAGTCTGGATCTCTTAATGTTAATTTTACTTTCTTCTTATTTCGCTTATGTCGATAACTCTTTAGGCGAGTTGACAATTTTTTGCACAAAATTTTAATATTTGTTTATTCAAAGATAATTCTGTGTAAAAATACTTTTTAGTAAATATTTATTAGTTAATTATTATTATTTTATTTAAAATTATTATTATTTTATTATTATTAAGAATTATTATTTTATTGAACAACATTAGAAGGAAATTTGAATTGGTAGGTAAGCTAAATCGAGCGAATAGTTCCTGAAAAATCAAATTTTAAATATACTACTTTTTTGAAAATTCGATTTCTCAGGAACTATTCGACCGATTTCACTCAAATTTTGTAGTTGGCCATGTAAAATGACATTCTTTAAATTTATGTAAAAGTAAAAAATTGTATACCTTGCAATTCAAAAATTTTCAACAATTATTTAAAGTAATAATAAATATTTACAAAAATTTATTTTTTTGCCAATATTTTTTTCATCGAATATTATAATTATAATTGTGATAAAAGTTTTTAAAATCGCTTTAAAAGTCCTTGAGATATGGCGAAACTCACCAAAAGATAAAATTAACATTAACTTTGGATTGCTCTCCTGACCAAACTATTGGGAACATACTTTCCAAATTGTGGCTGTCCCCTATATTTTGAGGGTCAGAAATCTGAAGTCGTCGATGAAAGGTATTAAAAAAAAGTACGTTTTTGCTTCTGATTTCGGAACTACAAATATCCACTTCATTAACTAATTAGCATATTTGAGGTCACCCTATCAAACCATTAATACTGAATATGCGAAAATCTGATCATTAGATAAAAAGTTATTCAAGGTGCTTCGTTTATTTTTTGCGTATTATACATCACTCCACTTGTGATGAATATTTATAGAAATATTCTATAGAACTTAAGAATGAACTGAACTACCATTAAAATGTGAGCCGCATTAAGTCATTGAGCATTTATTGTATTAAAATGTGAGCCGCATATAGGTTAAGTCATTGAATATTTATGGTATGTACGAGTAGCTTGATGAGTCTATGTATTTTAAATATATGACTCGTTTTTGTGCGTCTCACACTTAAAAATAAACAGTATTTTGAAACTGGATGAATTATTTAGTCTAACCCAGCACTATATTTCATTCATACTTTTTTTCGTTAGAATCTTAATGACCATTGGAATTCTAAATTTAATATCGAATTTTGAAGTATCAATGCAATAAAATTGTTACCTAATTAATGCATCGTTGTTTATGCTGGCTTTCATCCCTTCTTTCAAATTCAAGAATTCCAGAACAAAAGGTATTTTTAAGAAATATCGAACCCATGGGAAAAAAATATGAGCTGCTGTTTGAGCTATAACTTTAGCTGTTTCTTCTAGATTCTTATCCAGTTGCTTCCTCTCTGGATCTGTGTAATCATACCTCTTTCCAAATGCCAAAGCACAAATGTTGTTGGAAACACTTGGAGTTAGTGGTTCAAGAAGGTTCATGGGTTTGCCACCATAACGTTTCAAAGTTTTCATAAACTGGACTATTTCATCCTATATAAGTGAATAATACAATTCAATAAATGAAAATAAATATTTTCCAGCAATTACGAGATGAGCCCTTGAGTGATCTAAAAACGAACCCATTGAGAGTTCATCTCGTGCTTGCAAGACAGTATCAAATGAAACAGTAAATATCAAAGATACAATAAATAATTAAATAGGAAGAAAATAATAAATTGATTAATAAAAGAAAGTGATAGAGATTCAATTTTATGCAGATGGTACTTATATTTTAATATATTGGTATCAAAAACTATCATTGGAATTAAAATAATATCAATATTATAGGGCAGCAAATATCAGTTACAGAATAAACTTTTAATTGAATTGATCAGATTTAAGTTTCAGTGAGCTGTATTTTTAAAACTTTAGGTTCGTTACCATCTAAATGTTTTGTTACATCGAATTTATGAGTGTAGGTTATTTTATAGAGTGAAGAAAATTTTAAAATAATTTTGTAAACTCGTACTTAAAACCTGAGTATGCATAAAATAGCTTTCTTAAAGAAAATAAGTTTGAAGCAGATTTAGATCAGATTAAAAAATAAAGCAGAAGCAGATTTAGATCACTGGGTACCAGCTTGTCTGGGAAGTAATGGCTTTAAGGGGAGTAATGGTTCTGAAGTAATAGCTCCACAATCATCATAAATTAGGCTCCGTAACATGTTGTTGCGGAAATACTTTACTCTAGAAATTTGTTTTAAAAAATGATTTAAAAAAGTGTTTTTTTTTACCGGTTTTTATTTGAATATGTCATAGTTCCTTCAATTTTAATATATTTACTTGAAATTTCATGGAACTATGTAACTGATACTTCCTTTAGAGCTTCTTCGTAAAAAATGACTTTTTGATTGTAAAAACACAGTCTGAAATAATGAAACACATTGTATGTATTCATCATTGTTCTTATGAAATGTTGTATGCTAAGTTTTAGACGATTTTTTCTTCAACATTGTTTAATTTTTGAAAACATTGCAAGCACATTTTTTGATAACATTGTTTAATTTTTGAAAAAATATGACACATTAAGCTGGAATTTTGGCCTTTCTACTTCAGCAGATAGATTTGGAAGCACATAGAATGGAGATTGAATCATCATGTTTGTAATTTTAATTTGTTACAAGTTTTGCATTATCAAAATTTGTATTAATTTAAATTTAGTTAGAGAATGGTACAATAGTAAATGTATATATGTTTATTGGTCATGTGATTCTAAAATTTTCTAAGGAGCACTTTTACCAAAACCTTTTCAAAGGAAAAATTGGACTTTGAAAAGTTGTGTACTAGTATGAATCCATTTTAACAAAAAAGATATTGAGAATAATCTAAGTTAGTTTTGCTTCGTACTTTCACATATGGACAAATATATGTGAATGTTTCTTTCCGATATACCATTCTCTATTTAACAATATGATAAAATACCACTGATAGGAACATGATTTTTTCATCAAAAATCGGCAGAGAATTGATAAAAAGAAGAAAAAAAACCAAAAATTAATTAAGTTTTAGTAGTTGGAGATTTTATATTATTATCAATTAATAGTTTAACTATTATAAATGAATTTAAACAATAATTCGTCAGAGGATTGATAAAATCAATAAAGGGGATAAATTATTCAACAAAATAATATTAAATCCATTTAAATAATTATTCGTCAGAGGATTGATAAAATCAATTTAAATTATCCGTCAAAGTAATGTTAAAATCCGTTTAAATAATTATCCGTCGGAGGATTAATAAAATCGATTGAAATTATCCGTCAAATAAATTTTAAAATCCTTTTAAATAATTATCTGTCAGAGGATTGATAAAATCAATTTACATTATCCGTTAAAAGAATATTAAAATCCTTTTAAATAATTATCCGTGAGAAGATTGATAAAATCAATTTGAATTATCCGTCAAAATAATGTTAAAATCGGTTTAAGTTATTATCCATCAGACGATTGATAAAAGCAATTCAAATTATCAGTCAAAGGAATGAAAAATTCGTTTAAACTATTATTCGTAGAGGATTGATAAAATCAATATACGTAATCCGTCAAAAAAATATTATAATCCGTTTGAATAATTATCCATCAGAGGAATGATAAAAGTAATTTAAATTATCCGTCAAAGAAATGTTTGACATTTAAATTATTATACGTTAGAGGATTGATAAAAGTAATTCAAATTATCCGTCAAAAGAATATTAAAATCCGTTTAAATAATTATCCGTCATAGGATTGATTAAATCCATTTATATTATCTGTCAACGTAATGTTAAAATCGGTTTTAATTATTATCCGTCAGAGGATTGATAAAAGCAATTCAAATTGTCCGTCAGAGTAATGTTAAAATCCGTTTAAATTATTATCCGTTAGAGGATTGATAAAAGCAGTTCAAATTATCCGTCAAAAGAATATTAAAATCTGTTTGAATCTGTTTATCCGTCAGATGATTAATAATATCAATTCAGTCTCCGTGATTGGAGATTTTTGCTTATTATCCGTCATAAGATTAATAGATTGTAAATCAGTTGTCTGGTGGATTGGCTAAATTTTCTAATCACTGAGGCTTGACTGATTTACGCTTTATCAATTCTCTGACGAATAGTAAATTTAAAGTCGCCGATCACAAAGGCTTGATTGATTTAGGTTATATAAATCGCTGACGGATTGATAAAATTTCGGAAGATGTTTTGTTAATCCTCTAATCCATAATAAGTTGATATTTCCCAACATAGAGGATTTCCGGTTAATCGATCAAGTCTTTGTAATCGGAAATTTTAAATTCTTTTAATTTGTAATACAATTTTTTTTGAACTAATAAACTCAAATACATTTAAAGAGCATAAAAATAAGTCATCATAGATCATCGTTAAAATAATGAAAATAATACTTTCATTTACTAGTAAAATGTGTGTATAGTTGACGTATAAATGCAGTTGACGTATGTATGCAGTTGACTTATGTATGTAGTTGCATGTATAGTAGAAATTAAAAAGAAAAAAAGTGGCTAGTTCAGTTTCAGCCAAATTATAGCTCAGTCATAGCACTTTAACAGCTAAAGTCGTCATGGATACTGCCGTTGTTATATGTGACTTAGAAGAGGATGGATACACTTTTAACACTAACAAGCGAGTTTTAAAACAAACAAAAAATTTGAAAAGTGCGATTTTCAGTACACATTTTAAACATCATATAGTATTGTAATTTTTACAGATATGTGAAAACTATACGAAATTGATGTATGTTTAATTAAAAATAATTTTTTACTGAATTAACAGAATGGAACGAGAATTATAGAGTCTTTCCTGTTACAACCAGAATAAATTTGTAACATCAATGACAAAAAATACAAGAAGATGTGTAAATAGAGAAAAAATATAGTATATAGGTATTGAGAAGGAACATAGGACTATCTATAAATAGTATTTCCTTACAAATCTTACTGATATTAAGAAGCACAGAATTATATTTATATAACTAAATTAAACAAAAAATCTTTATACTTGTATATGTTGCTCAATTTTTGATTTTCCTAACCCCAAGTCTTTCATTGTTGATACAACAAATCTTCTCTGTTCTTGCCAGACATTAAGATTATGGGCGAAGAATGGACCTATGAATTATCTAACATTAATAAATATAATGAAAAAATATTATCGAATTTTTTCTCAGAAAAGTAAAAACTTCACCAAAAAGTAATATATTGAGAATAATAAAAATGTTGTGATTATTATCACCAAGGATAAGATTGGGGTTCGATTCCCAATAATGGCATCATGCCCACTCAGCTTCAGATCGACGTCCAGCTTCAGCAACAAGCGTAATTACCAATCGGATGGATATTTTATCGATTTATTTTCTTATTTTTAATTGAATTTATGAATTCTTTTCAATCGCTTGGCTATTTGTTTTATTTTTATTCCATAAAATAGAAGGATATCTTTTTTTAAACAATGTTTAATGCTTATGAAGGCGAAATACTTACATTTGTTTCCTATTTTATGTATGATATAATGTATATTTTTGTGTTTGACATGTATCATTAAGAAATATAAGAATAAGTATGACTGAGAGCTATTTCCTATCGTTACTACATTAATTGTTTTTGATAAATTATGCAATTCAAATTCTTTATATTTAAAGTTTAATTTATAATGAAAAAACACAAAAAAAAAAAGGTAAGAAACAGTATATTAAATTGTGATACGGAAACCTAAATAGTAGAGTTTCAGCAATTCAAATGCTCAGTATGGAGAAACCCTTTCCTTATCATTTGATCAATTTATACTGTTTTCTTATAATAAAATCATTTAATTATATCGTTTACCTCTCTTATTTTTAATTGAATTTAGAAATTATTTTTAATCGCTTGGTTATTTGTTCTATTTTTATTCCATAAAACAGTAGGATACCTTTCTTTAAACAATGTGAAGCGTTAATGAGATCAAAGTACATTCATTTTTCTTCCTATTTCATAGATAATGTAATACATATATTTTTGTGCTTGGTATGCGTCATTAAGCAATATATGAAAAAGTACTGATGAGCGCTATATTTCTTATCTTAGCTACATAAACGCGTTTCGGTAAATTATCAATATAGATTTTTCTTTTCTCTATTTATAGTGGAATTTATCATAAAGCAGAATTAAATAAAATAGAAAGAAGCAACTGTAAAATAAATTGATACATAGAACCCAAAGTAGTATAATTTTAACTCTTCTAATGCACAAAATGGACTAAATGTTTCTTTTTAGTTTTGCTAATGGATTCTGTTGCATATTAGTGAAAAAAATTATTTCACTATGTGCGTATATACTGCTACAGTGCTAACGTATTATTGTTCATAAGCGTTATTCCTTCACAGTATAATCATTTAAACAAAATTTCTTCATAAAATACATTTTCAAAAAATTTGGATGAATTACTCTACAATGAGTGTAACAGATTGAGATTGATTATTTTTAATCAGAATGTATAAAAAGTTTTAATAAATGAACAATTAATGCAAAAATAAAAAATAGTCAGTACTTCCGGCAGCTTTTTCAAACACAGTAAATGATCCAGATGGTGGCCTGCCAAGAAATTCAGACTTCGAAAATGCTTCTCTAATCGAAGAAGTTCCATTCAAAACTATTACATCTTGTGAACCTAATCGTAGACTAAAATAGAAAAATGAATAAGCATAAAGCATTTATTACAATAATAACACTAATGTTAGCCGAACTAGTTAATTGATGCAACTAGTTAATCATTTCAAAATGAAGGACATGCTTTACCTCCAAGAACACAAAGTTTTTTTAGAAATTGCTATCATTGACATACAGGGTGTTCTGTAATTACCACCCTTTCTGTAATTACCACCCATTTCTTCCCAATTTTGATTTTTAGTACACAATTTATTTCCTTTTATTTCAAATACTTTTGATTTCAAATTCTTTATTCTTTTACATCTTTCAAAAGCGTATAAAGAAAATAAACAATCGGTTTCACAAAATAAACAATCGGCTTATTTGACATAATGAGTGAAAAAGGTAATTAATAAAGCACGTGAAATAAAGTTTGTTTTTTTATCAAATAGAGTCACAAACTAGCAATTATCTTTCATTTAGTTTTTACAAATTCACTGTTTAATTTATATAAAAGGCTAATACTAAACCAATGAGAAAAATTCCTTTCTCGAACGTCTTTCGGGAATAATTCTTCGGATTAGGGGTTAAAATTGTTGATTGGGGCCACTATCCCAATTTCAAGACAATAGTACAATTCATAGGATTTTCAGACGATAGTACAAATGATTATAGAGTTTTGTAAAAATACAAATGCACAAAAACCCCTATTCTTTTTGCTATTGTAGACGTAATTGGGGGTTGAGTACCCAGTTTACTCCCTGATTGCTTTGCAGTAAATGTTGTTCCTTGGCATAAAACAATTTTTTCTACGAAACTGAGAAATCATTCACTTAAATGTACTAAAAAGAATTTTGTTTGCATGCGCTTGCGCCCCACTTCCTACGTTCAGACATTTCATGCATGATTCCATAATCTATTAACAAAGATAAATAGTTTTACTTAGCAATATTTTTTAAAAAAAATAATGTTTAAAAGTAAAGTTATGTTGTTGTAATGCTAATTTAGTGAGTTCACAGCCGTAAATTAAAATTTTCACTTATCAAACTGGATGATATATTAAAAACAATTTTTGCATGCATCACTTAGTGCAGGGATGGTGAACCTTTATGCACCAACGTACCATTTTTTTCTAAAAAATTGTTTAATGAGGTCATAAACGTGCCGTCAAATAATTTTGACTTCGTAATTATTGGTAAAATAATAATACTGAATACTATCAACTCAAAACTCTTCATTTACTATGGGAAAAAAAAAAAAACATTTTGCAATGTCTCAGTTTTACGCGTAATTCAACCTTAAGTAACATCAGTGTGACTTCTGTTGTTGCAGATTCGATGACAAATAACTTATATTAGGTTGTAAGATGCTAGTTTAAGCAGGACTGTTAATTTTTTTTTTGCTAGTTATTTATTGTTAGCTTGTTTTTATGGTAATTAATAGTTTTTTTGGCATTAATTGCTAATTTTTTGTTAATAATTGTTTATTTTTTTGTTTGTTTGTTTTTGTGAATTTTAATTTAATTGTTAATATGCCTTATAGTGAACTTTGCGATCGGTAGCGTGCCCAAAATATTGTGTAGCGTGCCATAAATGGCACGTGTGCCATTGGTTCGCCGTCCCTGACTTAGTGCATGAAGATGATCGTGACGTCACTCTTTAACGATAATTTATAATAACATAATGTAATTTGCACCAAATATTAATAATTTTTTCACGGTCAATAAGTTTAGACAGTCGTGGTGACTCAGGGGGTAGAGCATTTGCCTGCCAATGAGGTGAACCGGGTTCGAATCCAAGCGATGGCTGGTCGATACGAATCTGCTCCGGCTTGCACAGACCACAATGCTGACGTGAAATACCCTCAGTGGTAGACGGATCATGGGTTAGAGTCCCTTCGCCGTCAGGCTAACCATGGGAGATTATCGTGGTCTTCCTCAACATATAACGCAAAGGCGAGTTAGTTCCATCAAAAAGTCCACCACGAAGACAAATTTCTGTTAATACTTGATCCTTGTCTTCTGGATTGGGTTCAAATTACAGGGTTACGTAGCTGAGCATTAGTAGTCGTAAACCGGAAAATTGGGTCGGCTGTTCAACGACGGTAGTAAAATATAAAATTATAAAATACTTGATCCAGAAATTCCCTCGTCCTCTAGGTAGGGTTCAAAATTAAAAGTCTACGGATTTGAATATTAGTAGTCGTAAACCGAAAATTGGGTCGTCTGCTCAAGCACGGTTATAAAATAAAATAAGTTTAGACACCGATTCAAGTAAGTTTATCATAAAATGTAATTAATCATAAATATAGCTGAATTCGCTATAACGTAGCTTAAAAGTTATATCTCGGAATAACGTTGGAATAAAGAAATAACTCTTTTAGTTTTAAACTCTTAATTTAGAAAACAATCAAAATAGAAAACGAACTGATAGCAGAGTAGAATGAGTAAAATATTACCTTTAAATTAGGAATGCAAAATTTTTTTAATCGAAAAACAATAGTTTTATGATTTTTTTAGTTTTATGCGAATGACAACCAAAACAGATGGAAATTAATGTGTTTAAAGAAGCATGTAAGTTTCCGGCCAATAAAAATGCACTTACAATAACGGAAAAATGTGTTATACCATTATGTTATATATTATATAGAGATAAGTGTACGTTAAACATGTAATGAAAAATTCGTATTTCTAGCACATGTTTGTAGTTTATGCGCATGTTATTTTAATTATTCTTCCAACTATATGCTAAAAATATATTTATCTTATTATTTACTTATTACGTGTGTTCTCATATTATATGTGTTTACTTATTATATGTGTTTACTTATTATATGTGTTTACTTATTATATGTGTTTTTCTTATTATTTACTTATTATACTTATTATGAGATTAAACAAGCATGTGAGTTTCCGGCTAATAAAAATGCACTTACAATAATGGAAAAATGTGTTATACCAGTATGTTACATGTTATATAAAGATAAGTATACATTAGACATATAATGAAAAATTCGTATTTCTGGCACATGTTTGTAATTTATACGCATGTTGTATTAATATTTTAATTATTCTTCAAACTCTAAGCTAAAAATATATAAAACTAAAAAAATATTTTTCTTATTATTTACTTATTATATGTGTTTCGCTTATTATATGTGTTCACTTATTATGCGTGTTTACTTATTATATGTGTTTTTCTTATTATTTACTTATTATACTTATAATGTGATTAAACAAGCATGGGAGTTTCCGGCTAATAAAAATTCACTTACAATACTGGAAAAATGTGTTATACCATTATGTTATATGTTATGTAAAGATAAGTATACATTAGACTTATAATGAAAAATTCGTATTTCTAGCACATGTTTGTAATTTATACACATGTTATTTTAATAATTTAATTATTCTTCTAACTATAAGCTAAAAATATATAAAGCTGAGAAAATGTTTTCCTTACTATTTACTTATTATGAAATAACAAATCTAAATACTTCTCCATATTTCTTGCTAAGCTCAACAAATTGCAGATGCACATAAAATATTTTAATTATTCTTCAAACTATAAGCTAAAAATATATAAAGCTAAAAAAATATTTTCTCTATTATTTACTTATTATAATTGTTACTCTTATTATATGTATTTACTTATTATACTTATTATGTATTTAAACAAGCATGTGAGTTTCCGGCTAATAAAAATGCACTTACAATAATGGAAAAATGAGTTATACCATTATGTTATATGGTACATACAGATAAGTATACATTAGACATAATGTAAAAAATTCGTATTTCTAGCGCATGTTTGTAATTTATACACATGTTATTTCAATATTTTAATTATTCTTCAAACTATAAGCTGAAAATAAATAAAGCTAAAAAAATATTTTTATTATTATTTACTTATTATATGTGTTTCTTTTATTATATGTATTTACTTATTATACTTATTATGTATTTAAACAAGCATGTGAGTTTCCGACCAATATAAATGCACTTTAATGGAAAAATGTGTTACACCATTGTGTTATATGTTATATAGAGATAAGTATACATTAGACTTATAATGAAAAATTCGTATTTCTAGCACATGCTTGTAATTTATACATATGTTATTTTAATATTTTAATCATTCTTCAAACTATAAGCTGAAAATATATAAAGCTAAAAAAATATTTTCCTTATTATTTACTTATTATAAAATAACAAATCTAAATACTTCTCCATATTTCTTGCTATGCTCAACAAATTGTAGATGCACATTTCATATATTTTAATTATTCTTCAAACTATAAGCTAAAAATATATAAAGCTAAAAAAATATTTTTCTTATTATTTATTTATTATATGTATTTACTTATTATACTTATTATGTATTTAAGCAAGCATGTGAGTTTCCGACTAATAAAAATGCACTTACAATAATGGAAAAATGTGTTATACCATTATGTATACGTTATATAGAGATAAGTATACATTAGGCATAAAATGAAAAATTCGTATTTTTAGCACATGTTTGTAATTTATACGCATGTTATTTTAATATTTTAATTTTTCTTCAAACTATAAGCTAAAAATATATAAAGCTAAAAAAATATTTTTCTTATTATTTACTTATTATAAAATAACAAACCTAAATACTTCTCCATATTTCTTGCTAAGCTCAACAAATTGTAGATGCACATCACTTCGTAAGTAAGGTACATAGCCTACAAGTGGTAGACCGGTTGGGCCAGGTGGATAATTTTTCTTTTTATTGTATATAACACTTCTTATTACGTACGCAATGATAGCAACAACTATCGCCAGTAACACCTCAAATCTAATATTCAGTAGATTTTCAAGCATTTTAACTAAGCAAATAAGCTAAATAGAAATAAAATTATTAATGTTTTTAAATGATAGGTTTAAATATTAGAGAGATTTAATCCAACCGATCAGAATAAACTGAAATACACAATAAACTAAACAGTAGTAAAAATAAAAAAAGATGTCGTAAAAAGTAATTTCAGTGTGAAATAAGTAATCTTATCTATTATCAGCATCAAAAAAATGTTCTTTGTTTCGAAAATAAAGGCTTGAAAGATATAAAAGAGTTGAAATATCCTGATATTAAATTGCTAAATAAGCATAAATCTTTTTTTTTTGTTGGTAAAAGTCCACTGAAAGAAAGTTATAGATTTTTGTATAAGTACACTTAAAAAAAAAAAAAACTGATTTTATAAATCAACATAAATAGTTTGTTTTATTTTTTAAAGAGTTGTGTTAATGTTTAATATAATAAATTTTTTACTCAAAGCCTTGAAAAGTCAAGCGGATAAGATAAGGAAATTCTTATCAATTCAGCTAATAATAAAAAAGATATGGTATCTACTCAATGTTTTGAGTTATTAGATTCTCTAAATTTAAGAAATCAAAAAATATGATAGAAATACATCGGGATAAATGTTTTAAAAGTTTTAAAAATTAATTTTCAGAAAATAAGAAATAAATTTTTAAAGTTGCATTTTTAGTATATGATTCGAAAGGGAGTGATTCTCCCAAGACAAAAGAAAATCTAAGTTAAATTATCACAATTAATAAGAAAAAGAAAGTGTTTCCAGTAAAAGTCATCGTTTATCCCCAATAGTGATAATCATAATATTAACACTGAGAAGAAAAAAAGTATGGCCAGTATTAGTAAAATATGATAAAATTAACCGTGTTTTTGACCCAGTAATGGGAAAACTAAAAAACTAGTTAATTTTTATCAAGGATAAATTTGACAATAAAATATGGTTAGATATGATATGACCATACTTTATATTGCCATATTTTATATAACCATATGGTATATAGCACAAATTTGGTAATTTCCTCATGATACTTTAGGGCAGGGCACAAAAATCACTTATTCGGTAAAATTTACATTTCGGTTTTATATTTTGCACTAAATATGTGCCAATAAGAGCTATAATTTTGAAAAACAGAGCTTCCTGTAAATCGTCAACATGTGAAAGATAAAATTACCAAATGAATAGTTTAAATACCGTCAGCTTTGGTTATATTACCAAAGTTAACTTTTAATTTCTTTTTTTGAATTTCTTTTTTTTTACCATAGATGTCATTACCCTATAAGTAGGGTAATTTTACCAGATTTTTTTCCCTCCGTGTAGTTAATTTTTTAAAAATTGATTTAGACTAAAAAACTACCATTAGAAGCTCATTAAAATTACATTATGTACAGTGCTCAAAATAAAAAACAGACCATTCTAACTTACTAACTGATTTAATAGGGTCTTCACATTCTAGGACTCAATCTTAATGGTTCATCAAATATGTTAATTAATTACTATGGACGATATTTTATGTTACAACATCAAACACAAAACTGAACTTTCTCTGAATAAACAAACCGTTTTTTTACGGATTCTGATTTTCGACCCCCAAAATATATGGGGTAGCCGCAATCTGGGAAAAATGGTACCAATAGTTTGGTCAGGAGCGCTGTTCAAAGTTTGGACTCCTTAATGTTACTTTTACTTTTTACGTATTTCGCAAAACCTTGAGAAATTTTTAAGCGAATTAAAACATTTTTTTTGCATACAATTATGAAATTCGTTCATCCAAAGGCAATTCGATGCAAAATATAACTTTTAATATATATTTATTATTATTTTTATTATTTTATATAATAATAGTCGAAAAAATTTTGAATTATAAGGTATAAAATTTTTTCCATCATTTTTAGGAGTGCAATTAATAGAGATGGAACCTCCATTTCTATTCATTGCATTCAGGATTAAATTGTATTAATGCATTTAATTGCATTAAGGAATAGAGATGGAACCTCTTTTATTTGCAGTTAAAAGATATTAAAAAACACAATAAAATTGAAAATAAAAATGAGGAATCCGCCTTGTGTCTTCTACAATTATCTAAGTAAACAAAGGATTAATTTTTTTTCTATTTATTTAATGAAAAATGGAACAAGAAAGTACCTGCAAAACACATTCATTTTCTTTCCGTTGCTCATTGTGTATAAGTTTCTTTAAAAAACAAAGGAAAATATTACATGTATATTAATCTAAAATAATTATTTAAGAACCCTGATTTCTTTTTCTTGGTAGAAAATAATTAGTTGATTAATAATTATAATCAATAACCATTAATAATTGTGTAATTAATTGCTAATTAATTTGTATTAATCAATAGTTAATTATTAATTATAATTTATTCTAAAATTAAATAATAGTAATTTAATCAAACTTTGTATCAAATAAAAATTGAAAAACAACTTATAATAATCAAGCTTCTTTTATTGCAATTACCTGGTTAAAAACATTCTTAACGATTTAAGCTTCAGATCCTATTCATTGGAAAGAATTTCGATACTATACGTGGATTCAATTTTCTGACTTCCTGGTTAAATTCAAATTCAAACAATTAGATTAATGAAAACTTTGTGGCGCTGTTTCTGATTTATACGTCTAGATGGCACCACCTACAAATCAAAGCTTTAGGTGAAACAAACATGAGAGGATGAGGATCGATTTAAGATGACAAGGATAAAACTAACTCTAAAACATCAGTTTTTAATATTCTGTAAGTAGCGTAAATTTATACGAATTTGAAACATACTTGCAATAATATTAATAATAATTTAGATAATAACTGACAAAAAAGTTAATGCCTTATATTAGAAATAAACCTGTAAACGCTCTTCTCTTGCAACTAAATCGATAATTTGGTTCTTTCCATCTTAAATCTTGTTTGGCTGTTCAGGCTTTGAAGTTTCTTAGAAAGCTTTGCTGGGGATTATTTTTTAAAATATTCTTTGAAATAGTGTGCAATATATAAAATTCAGACAAATGTTGTGTTCACATCTCATAGAAATTTTCAATGACGATAAAAAGTTAAATTCGAAATAAAATAAAATTTGTTAAATTAATAAAAAATAACTTTGTTTTGGTTACCTTTTTTCAGAGACTTGAAATTGTTTGATTATAAAAACAGTTCACTTTATTATTTTTTTTCCTTTAATGTTTTACGGTGCTGATTCTTTTTACATTGAAGACATACAAAATGGGATGCGGATTTATTTACATGAATAAACATTTCCTGCGAAAACTAATATGCTTTTATTTCCACATTTTATTTTAACACAATTCAATTTATTCGTTCAAGTATTTATTCTCTTATTGTTGTTGTTCTTTTGTCTAGCAAGAATATTACGCAGATAAATAAAATAGGTTTTTAATCAATTATAAACAGAGAGTTGTCGGCGCGGAAACTTGTTTATGTTTATCTTGATTGACAATCGTTCGCTACAGTTTACAGGTGAAAGCGCTTTCCATTTTTTTGCATTAAAGTGTTATAAGTAGCCATTAAAATAATTTTAAGTAGCCATTGAATTTGTTTAAAGAGATTATCATTAAAAAGTAGTCATTGTTTAAAATATATTTAACTTTAAAATTATCTCTGTTCAAAAATCAAAAAAAGATTCAATTTAAAAATTGTATTATGCTATTCTACATGATATTACTAAGATAACAAACGAGTTTAAAAAAAGTTAGCAAAATGAGAGCGAAGTGTACAACTTCTGCATTCTGCATAAGAAACTACTTTATTTATTCTCAATACATTTCAAACTTAATGATAAAATTCATCAATCATTTACGACAATGACTTGGTAACGTCACATAACAATATTAAAAAATGCTCGTGCAAATCTTTTAATTATAATAGTCGGGCTTGCCGCAAAAAACTGTATTCTGTAATTTTTTCCAGTCAACAGTGCCTTTGTTGACGAATTTTTTAATTATCCTTGTCACACTAAAAAGCTGAATTTTGACGTTTCAGACCGATCAATAAGCTGCATTACATTCATTAGTCGGTTTCAAACATATGTCCTATGATTTAAGGGGCACATACCATTAATCTTGTTTTTTGCTTCTTCTTTTTTCTTTTTTTCTTTTTTTTCTAAATGGAAAAAAAACATGAAAAAAATTTTAACGTAGGATTAAAAAATATTCTGAAGAAAGAAAAATACTAATTTTTTCTTCCAATTAAAAAAATAAATAAAATACAGTGACTTTGCTTGGAACGGATAAAATAAACTAACAAATTCAAATAACTTTTAATATTGATTTGAATTTAGAACCCATATTCTGTTCTGAGTTAAGAATAACATTTATTGAATAATCAGCTAATGCTTAATTTAGATGTTATATATTTATTTGTTATCGAATTCTCATAATCGAATGCTTTGCTTAATAGTAATATAGTGTAGTCTTTGTTTAATGAAAAGCAAAATATTTGTAAACAAAATAAATAATATTCTTCTTCTTATCAATTATTGGTTTCTAAGGGATTTACTGGATTAGAAGATTAAATACGTAGCAATAGTAAAGAAAAGCATTTCGCATTATCTGTACCAGTTTTCGAAGTCATTCCCAGATTACATTACCCAATTTGAACGTAATTATATATATATATNCTTTAGGAAAATAACGATTTTTTTAAACTGCTTACTTAAGTTTAAAATATAGAGAAAACATTGAAAATAATAATGATTAAGAAAAGAGATAAAAAATTACTAAAATAAAATTTTAAAAAAATAATAATTTACATAGGGGGAAAAAAAGAATTTACGTGGGGGAAAAAAAGAATTTACGTGGGGGAAAAAAAAACATTTTTAAACAGCCTGAAAACAAAATAGTGAAGAGATATAATCTCGTCATCAACTCACGCAAAAAGAAGTGCTTTATAATATTGCTTATAATCTTGCTTTATAATCATGATGAAAATATTAATTTAAATTTTTTGGATTTAGGTATTAAAAAAGAAGAAAATATCTATATTGTCAACTTATATGATAAAAGAAATTATTTTAATTTTAATATAAATAAACTAGTTAGTTAGAATTCTGATGTTTCTAAAAACATTTATTTAAACAACATTTTTAATCAAATGAATAGAATTAAAAGAATATGTAGTAATGTTTATTTATCTAAAAAACAAACATACAAACTCTTTCAAAATTTGACAAAAAAACAATAGATACCCAAATTTAGTAATTTAGTTCTATATTAAATCATTTGGGTCAATTTTTATTATTAGTTAAAAATTCACTAAAAACTTCTTTGTTGACTAAACTTATATTTTTACCATGTGCAAATCCAATTTGTGCAAATCTGTGTCTAAAAATCTGTGCAAACCGCATAATTATGTTTCATTTTATTTAAACAAATGTTAATTTTCTAAAAATCATTAAATTTGTATAATTAAATATCAACCTTATTAATTATAAATTATCCAGTATAATATTATTACCTTGCACACATTCATTCTTGGGACAATCCAAGGTGACTAACAAATCAAACGGGCATCAGTGCTGCAGTAAGAACATGCCATAAAATGTCCCTCTATTTATGCTTTAAATTCTACATGCACTTTTTGTAATCTGGCAATCTTATTACGAAATTATTATAAATTATTCTTGAAAGATTCTGGTACATGCAAGTTCATTTGAATTCGCTACTCACTTTAAAGATTACATTTTGTGTTTTGTTGTGTATTTTTCTAACTTTTTATTTTCTGTTTCTTGCTTGATTTATTTAATTTCATATTTTTTTACTTAATGTGTTCTATTTTCGTTTCAATTTTTTAAAATGTTCCTCAAATTATTGTATTGATGTATTTTGCTTTGGGTATATTAATACAATATTAGAAAGCATTCCTTATTACAGATACAATTGTGTGAGGTGATGACAAGATTATATCTTTTCCTTATTTTGTTTTCGGCTTTTTAAACAAATTCCTTTTTAATATGAACTTTTCTTTTCCAAATATTTTTAAAAATATTTTATTTTAATAATTTTTATTCTTCTCTTTTCTTAATCTTTATTATTTTCCATGTTTTCATTATATTTTTTAATTTATTTAATGAGTTCCACATACTTGCAGCTTATGCACAGAAAATAAAACTTATTAATTCTTTTCTTTTGGTCTTTATTGTGCTATATATATATATATATATATATACATATCATTGTTTCAGCACTGTAGAGCAGCTATTTATTTATTTATTTTTATTTTATTTTAGAAGTGCATTTGGTCATGGCGGTGTCTATCCTGGTGGAAGTGACAGCACAGGTACTTATAATGCATCTGATATGTCAAACTAGGATGATTTTGTTGAAAAAATATTCATTTATTGTTAAGCAACGTAGTTCAAATCGAAATTTTTAACTTTAATAGTTAGTGTTAATTTTAGCACTTACTTTAATTTAAATTTAACATTTAGGGTAAGTTTAAATAATTTATTGTTTTTTTTAATTATATAAGGTACTGGTTTCAGCATCTAGGACTTTTTATACATAACATTTGGTACTCATTTAAATATTAAGTTTTGTATTAACTTAATAATTATATTAATATTATTATTAATTCATTTTTAGCCTTATAATTTTCCTTAGCAGTTCAGAAAAGCAGTGTTTTAATTTCTAAAAGTTAAGAGTTTAATTTTTTTAATTTTAATGTATAGTATTGATTCAGGCATTTAGTTTTATTTTAATTTATCAATTTGCTTTAATCTAAATATTTTGACTTTGAAAGATATTTAGTACTATTTTTAGCATTTAGATTTTCTTAAATTTAACTTTTTAATATTTAGTTTTTCTTAAAAAAATTAACATTAATTTATATTAGCTTTATCAATTTTTTTACGAAATATTTATTACTTGTTTCAGTAGTTTAACATTTAGTCAAACAATTTGCATAAATCAAAGCCTTTAAGTTGTGAGTCACTTGGGCTAAAGTCAATTCTTTGTGTAACTGTAGCCTATATTCCATTAATGTGGCGAAGGTCTGTTTATAGCACATTCTTATAATGATAAACTTGAGCGAAGTTAGCAATAAAAAGAAACCTGTCAAAATATTTTCAAATTAAAAATTATTAAAAAAATAAAAAAAACGTATTTGTTGTTTAAAATATGTATGTGATTAAGACTGAAAAATAGTATTCATTCATTTATTTGAATTTTATGTAAGAAAAGAAGAAAACTTGTGATTGTCGACATCTAAGTTCTTTTGTCATTATTATACACTGTTAGAATTTTCATTCTAGAATTATGATAAAATAACTAACAGCAGTTTGGCTATCCGATTAAGCGTAAAGTTTACGGTAAAGAACATTTTTTACCTTCCGTATTCAACTAGTATGATTGAACATGAATACAAAACTATATAGTTTTTTTTAACCATTTACAACTATTCAACATTTGAAACCATTAAAAAAAAGAAATTTAACTGGACTTTGGAGATAGTTTAGCAGCTTTATATGTCTGTCATGGATGCGTGAATGAGAATATCGCATTCTCGAAGTCCAGGGTCACAAATTTGGAAGTGCTGGCAACTGGAAACTCTTAATGTGCTGAAGGGAATAGAGGAAATATTGAGGTGTCACCGCTAGGACTCGAGTCTCCATTTTGTCGGTAATGATATTGACAGATTAGCCCTTTGGGCTATAATATGTATCCATCTGAGAGGTGAAATCAGTTTATAACAGTTAGTTACAGGTGAAATCAGATTATAAACAGTGTTTTTCACAATTAACAGCTTGAATACCATGTTATGTATGGTTATTTGACTGTTTTGTTTCAATATGGTAAAATAACTTGTTATTCAACCATTTTTTTCGGAGAAATTTCCAACTGTGTGAAGTACAGTAATTTTATCATAATGTTTTTCTCCGTTAGGTATTTCTATGTTATTTTTGTTTTGAAATATTTTCTATTAGTTTATTATATATTTCTGACATACTTTAATGTTTCTTTTTAGGACCTACAGATCCAACGGAGTGGTATATTATTGGTGGAGGAGTTGGATTTATTGTTTTAATTTTATTATGTGGCCTTTACTCTCAACTTGATTGTGATCCCGGTAAACTGAAATCGACCTTCAAAAAGACATTTAAGAAACTGAAATTTTTTAAAACCAATGCTTGTCGTAAAGGCATTACATGATCGTAAAGCAAGAAATGTTACTATTTTTATTTTAATGTGATTATATAATGGGTATTTCATAGTTAAAAACTTTTTTCTTAGGAAATTTTTTATGTAATATAAGTCAATTGTAAATATCCCAAGTCCATTACAGTTCATTGGAGTTGAGCATAACACCTCCATATATCAACACAGTTGTCGCGTTTGGATTTGTAATTGTAGACAAGTTTTAAAGATTGGAGAGTTTATTTCGACAAACAATTCAGCTCGGCATAAATGGTAGCCTAATCGACTCGTAATTTCGTAACAATGTCAAAATTTGGTAGGAAAGTCTACCATTTTGAAAGAATCACAGTCTGATGTTGACTTAGTTAGTAAAGCAGAGTGTATTTCTACTGTCTGTTCAACCATAGAAGTATTTCTTTTACAGAGTTCTTGGCAACTGGCTGCTACGGAATCAATAAAACTTCCAATTGGGTACTTGCAAGTGGCTTCATCGTGGGTAAATCATGCCATTTGTCGAGTCAAAAGCCAATCAGCATCAACACACGCGCATGACATCGCTTACAGGTATCCAATTAAATCTGATTTAAATCACGTGATTAGGCATAATCACCTCACTTCTCGAGCTGCAAGTACCCAGTTAAAATAAAATAGAACTTGACACTTCTCTGATTGATAATTTTTACTTACACAAAACTGTGACATTTACAATTTTTCAACCAGTTTTGTATCTGATCACTCACATATCACTATGAAAAATATTTTGAGCCTAAACCAATTTAAATATAAAGTTTATACTAATTATTTTACAAGTACTCATTTGTTTGATGATTAATTCTATCGTAAGTTGTGAAACAATACTCGAAGACTGGCGTACAGAAATCTTACAATTTGTCAGGGCAGATGACAATTTTTAATGTTCCAGTAATAAGCTTAATCATATAGCAGGTTCCTGCAATTCTGTCTCGTTAATAATTCTTTAAGATCGGCTTCAGTTCAATCCGTTGACTTGGTAAATTAATGTTAAGGAGATTTGGTATAACTTTTTTTTTCATTTTCATTTTTTGGTGGCATCAATTTTTTTATCAACAGTGAAATTACGAACTTCCCTGCTTTAGTTGTGCGATTCTCTACATCAGTTCAGCATAGTCATGGAACACCATAGTCATTCTAACGTCTGATCACTGCGACAATAATTCGTGTCTTGAGTTTTTCAAGACAGGTCTTAAACACAAGTCACTTAATGTAGTCCTATGAAAGAAAAAGCGCTTTCTTCTTTGAGTTATAACTTTTGAATTATTCTCTATTAGTTATCTTGTATTTCAATATTTTTCCCACAGCAATTAATTGATAGCCATTAATGACCTAAGAGCAAGAAAAGAAACGTCGATATTTTATTTTCTGAATCTGTTTTATATTTTGATGAAAAATTATACTACAAATGTGGAAATTATTATTTTATTGTTAGTTTGCAATGCTTTGATGCTAAAATGTTTCAATAATGGCTCCAAATTGTAGTTATATTTCAATCTCTGTATTTAGGAAAGTTCAGCTCAACACAGATCATTGTAATATCGATATTATACTATAATGCTATGTAATTATTACATTACTAATTTTATGTAATTTAAATTTCCGGTCTTCATGTTATCAAGTAATCGATTCAGCCCTAGCGATTTTTTTACTTTGTTCCCAGTTGGGTTCAAAATTGGCTCGATATGGGTCCTGTAAGGACATGCACCGAGGAACCAATATTGGGATGCCTAGATTTCTTAATATTGGTCCTAGAATGGCCTATATAGGGTCTGCATTGGCCAATGCAAGACCTACATTGGCTAAATAATGGATATAAAATATCGGGTGAATCTGAAAATTCTATGTAGGACCGATATTGGTTGTAAAATGGCTGTAAAATATCAGGTGAATCGGAAATCTATATAGGGCCAATATCGGAAAAATAAAGACCCTTTGATCCCTTACTGAGCAAAGATAGATGAATATTGGCCCAATGAGGGCCCAAGTTATTTTATTGCTAGGGAAATCGGCAAATCCTTATAAGGAACATTTCATATGGTTTAAAACAGCTGGGCAATTTACGGTGGCTATAACCTAAAAATCCGTTGTACCATACAACAAATTTATGCATGTAAGAATGCATGGTTCTACTTTCATTTTCTATGCAAAACGATCATGGTGCAACGCGTCTTCATTTGTTTACTCATGTTTAAGTAAAGTTCAGTGTAAATTTTAAGTCTATATTAACCATCATCAACGGTGTCTTTAGTTAACATGATTCAACATGCTATCAGAAACATGGTTCAATATGCTATCAGAAACATGATTCAACATGCCTTTTAACAGTATAGATTGATAAGAATTAGAGGTGTATGCAGATTTACGGTTCAGAGTGAATATTTGAGTGTAATTTAATCATCAATAGTGGTGCCTTTACTTGCGTGTGTTGTAACAGTGATTGTTAGAGATATGATTGTTATGATATGATTGTTAGAGTAGATGGATAGGAATTAGAGCTATTTTCATTTATGTTTGCAAGATGATGGTACATCTTAAATTTTTTAGGTGTATGTCACTACCTCTTGTGCTTACAAAACTATGAAACTGGAATTTTTAAGAGTGTATAGGAAGTTTCATTAGGGGTGTCTTCATCCCTTTTTTTTTACACTTTTCATTAGCTTTTTCACAATAATTCATCCAAAAATAACATACGCTTAGAGACGATATGTTCTATTGTTGACGTCTTCACATACTTAAGTTAATTTAATTCAACGTCTAAAAATTCAAGTATTCACTATGAATTGCCTCTTTCTTGTATTTAAATATATCTTAGGCATCTCTTCTTATATCTTATAAAATACTGATTTTGAGGTGTACCGTTCTGGTAGTAAAATAAATAAATTCCGGATAATACCTCCTGACATAGAAGTAGTTTTATTTCAATTTCAAAATTTTGTCTAGAAATTAAGTTTATGAATTTTCTCTAATTCAATATTTTTGTTTGAAAAAAAATAGTAGTTATTCATGTAAAAGCCATTGTTATTATGTTACATATTGCTACAAATTGGTAGTAACATTTTGAAAAGGAGTTAAAAATTAATTTTATAAACATACTGATACACAGCTATGTTTTATTTAATGGCATGTAAAAGAAAGTACAAATAGCAGAAGTACAAATAAAAAGTGAATATTTTTGTGGAATATAAAATAAAGTACAAATAAGAAATAAAAATAAAAAGTGAATATATTAAATGAAAAACACTTAGTTTAAAAGTATAAATATAATATTTTGATCTACTTTAGATTTTGTTTAAATTCAAGTGGCTAATGTATTTTATTACTTATTATTATGTGTTTACAGTAATTGATAAATCGTCTAACAAAAATTAAAAAAAAAAAAAAAATACAGGATATTGTTATAATTTTGATTTTATTATTTTCACCAAAGTGAATTTTCACAGAGAAATTTTTTTCTGTCACTTTTTTATTGAATTTGGATTTTGGAGTTGTTTATTTCAGTAAAATAAAACTGCTTTTTAAACTTATCAATGGCATGAGAAATATGACTTAATATTTACTATGAAGTCAACCATTGTTTCAAAAGTTACAATAAATAGAGGAGTAAATTCTTAAAATTGTTAATAATGTCGATAAATTATTTCTATATTAAATATTTTCAATAATAAATCCTAAAAATGAAAGGCATAAAATAAATAATAATAATTGCATACTTCAGTTTTTTTCTAAGACTGTTGCTATCGTTAGCTGATGTCAAATATAATGATTTCGGTGCAATAAGAAAGGACATATTCTATCACTTTTGATACATTTTAGAAACTCTTTCTGTACCGTTTATTTTCAGAAGAAATATTTGTATTCTCTCATAAATGTTTACCATTCATATCTTTTATATATGTGTAGTGATTTGCATCAGTCTTACAAAAAAAATCGTTTTATGATGTTATTTTAAACATCTGTATAGACATTTTGTAGTAATCTATTCTAGTTATACCTGAATCTGTAAATGTAACTTGTTAAAAATTCTTTACTTTTTATAAAATTTTTAACTAAAACAAATCTGGTCTCCCTTTTATTGACTGATTTTCAAACAGTATTTAATCATCTTTTTTATCTTTACTGTCGTTTCTGATCATTTAAATAATGCTCAAAGTATTTAAAATGACCAACATCCAATTTACTGACACGATTGAAGGTACTTTTCCGTCTCATTTTAACTTATATGTACTACTTTTTCTGTATGAATGCTATGCTTCTACTTATATAGTATTTAATGTTATTTAAATAAATTGTTACAAAATTTTGTAAGAAATCCTGCTTTGAATAAACAAATTAGGATTTATTATTATGTTGTTAGTCATTAAAAAGTATTAAAACACACTTATAACATTAATCAAAATTGAAAACTCATATTTTAATCGTGCTATTATATTTAATAATATGTATAATAAATTAGGTAAATTGATTTCCAAATAACGAAAAGTAACATAAGAATATTAATTTTCAATTTATAAATAACTGATCAGTTATACAATTATTAACTATACCTGTTTAAGCTAAAAATATAACTTAAAAACATATAATACTACAGGTAACTATAATATTACAAATACTACAGTTACTTACATATAAGACCACAGTTTTTTAAACAAAACAAGTTAGGTACTGATTATAGTTATTTAAAAACGTTTATTTAAATTAAACTATGAATTAAAAGCATATATACTAAAGGACCAACCGTGCTAGTTTTAAAATAATATAAAACAGTAACTGATTAAACTGTAAGAAATTCCAGATCAAATTACGGAATAAAGTACCAGCACTTTGGGTGAATTATCCGTAAAGTTCATTTCAATGTAAAATCCATTTTTACCGTTAAGTATTATACCGTAATTCTTATAGTAACATTCATTTAATTAGAGTGATTCAGTGATTTAACGCTGATTATTACTGTAATTGCGGTATATCAGATTTTTTTCATTTTTAATATAAATTAAAACAGAATCATCAAATAAGTTAAAGAAAAAAAAACAAATTTTCAATAAATTGAGAAAAAATGTGTTGAATAATATCAAATTAAATCAAATATTAAATTTGTAAGTATAATGCATTAAGTAGAAAAAATTTTATAGTAAATATGAATACTATTTCTGTTCTTCCTAAACTTGTTTGTTATATAGATATACATATATATAAAAAAATAAGACTTAGACAGGGGGGGGGAATCTTCGGCGCCACTATGGTTACAATCGACAAGAGGGCGCCGCAACCAGAATAGAGAAAACACATGAGGATGAAGAGCAATTTAGGATGATACGGATAAAACCGACTGTGAAATATCTGTTTTTGATAGTTGGTAAGTAATATAAGATTGTATCACTGTAAAAACATTTATAAATGTTTTTCAGCTTAACATTATTAAAAAAGAACGAGAAAACGATTTAGTATGTAGTTTAAGAAATATTCTCGAAAATTATAATTCCCCCCCCCCCCAACTGAATCGATAAGCAGTGTTATTTATTGCGTTTTTTGCAGTTGTCACGTTAGTTTTAAAAAACTAGTCAGTTTAAAATAAAATTTAAACGGTATATAATGAAAATTGTGGGAAAAGTTAGCTTAAAATAAGTGTGAAATTTAAATATTTGTAAACTTGTGATACAATACAAACTAAACTTATGTTTAATATTATGGATTTTATACGATAAAACAAAGTGGTTTATTATTATTTTATCACATTTTCAACGATTTAATCTGCTATAAAGATAATTAGTACTAAATAGAACTAATAATAAAACTTACATAATAACTGAATAAGATAATAAAACTAATTGAAAATTAAAAAATTAAATGTTTATTGAATCTTTTATAAGCTTAAATGTTGAAAGCTGATTTGGTTTCTTTTTATACTTTCCAGCTTTGTAGAAAGTTTTTATTCATGTACATTAATAGTTTTATTTATATTTATTACATATTAAAAAAAACTAAAAAAAAAAATTATAGTTTAGTGGTTTAGTTAATGAATCATAATTCACCATTCCAAAACATTTTAGGAGATATAGGAAAGGTTAACATGTTTGAGGAAAAGTTGTGATTAATTTCAAGTAGTCAAACAGTTTAATTAGGCCTGTCAAAGGTTTGGACTACGAAGTATTATTTTTTGCATATTTCGCAGTATCTTTGGATTTTTTCGCATGAATCAAAATATCTCTGTTAATTTCAAAAAAACTTTAACATACAAATAATTTTATTAAAAACTATTTTTTATAATTATCTGTTACTTATTTGCAATTTGCTTGATATTGATAGAAGAAATTTGAATTTTGAGATGAACGAATTTTCACATTATTTTTTGACAATTTAATTTTAACCCTTTGTATGACATTTTTCTAGTAATATTAAGTTATAATATTCTTTATGATTGAGATAGAATATAAAAAAATTTCCTTTAGCCTATTACCTAAACATTATTTAATTAAGAAAATTTTTTTTGGTAGGAAGATGAATGGTATTTTCAAAATTTCAGTTACTGAAAGAATTAGCCATAAACTTTTGCTCTTATTAGAGATCAAAATTTTAAATTCTGTGTTTATAATTTTAAACAAATTCGATAAAAATGATCGAATTAATAAATGCACAATGCACAAGAGACAATAGCTCCTGAGTGTTGATTTCTATTCTTGACCCCACGTATCCTTTACTGTTACCCACATTTATGTTAGTAAAATCCATTATTGGTATTTCTTTTGTTGCATTTTCTAAAGTTTTCAGCAGCTGGCCGCCCAAATTATAAGCGAGAAAATAACTCCAAATCGACATTTATAAACTAATGTAGCTGAGTTGGTGGGAAGTATACTTCCCATGATCTTATAAAGGGTTAAACGAAAAAAATCTAATCCTTCTATTATATTTTTTCTAAAATCCGCAGAAAAAATTGTAAGAAATAAAATAGGATTTTTTATTTATTTTTAGCACCTCAGAAATCATTTCACCGCTGTAGTATTTATCATATTACACAATATAGTGTAGGGGAGAGTGGGGTCAATTGTAACAGGGTACGATTGTAACAGAGCAAACATTTCGAGTGTCGGGTTCTAGATTTGGTTCCTAGGTAGCGCACAAAGTGTATTTAATAAATCTACGTGTACACTCCTGCTGGCAACCATTTTTATGTACTTTTGAAAGAGTTACATCACAAAAGATATTTTTACGCTACGTAAGTACTTCTTTTGGTATTAGAATATTATATTCTAACAAAGTAATTTTGCTTAAACAAATAAAAATTATTAACCGAATATGTAAGTGGACACCTTAATTAACATTTCAATGAAAAAAATTAGTTTTGCTCATTAACTAGCATTGTTTTTAACAAATGAAGCTGAAATGGCGTCTTGGGGACGATTGTAACAATAAGTAAAGGGACGATTGTAATAGCTGAAAATAAATAATTTTATGTTTACAAGCCATTACTTAGTTCTTTAAGAGCCACCAATAGTTTCCAATATCATTTATATTATGCTGCATGTGCATTATTTTATTTGTCACCTTTCACAGCATAAATTAAACTTTCTAACCCCTTAAAGTTAAAAGTTTAACCCTTTAGGTCTCTGCTCATTATTATTTTCACTCCTAAAATATCACTACTATTTTGATCAATAAAAAAAATATACCACAGCTATGATAATATGTATAATAAACTATGTTTTAGTTGAATTTATGAACTGTTACAATTGACCCCGTGGGGACAATTGTAACAAGTGCACGACTGTCAAAAATTGTTAATAACTAATATAATAACATTTAAAATAAGGTATTTTTTTTTATAGTAGAGGATAGTCTACTTTACTTGTTTGTTAATTAATACTAATAATATATTGGATTTTTTGTAAGTTAGAAATAGTTAAGTAAAAAATGTCACAGTTGACCCCACTCTCCCCTATTAAACATCTCTTATACTTTACAATTTAGAATGCTTTCGATCATTAAATAATAAAGAAAATTATTTTGGAGAAATATTTTTTTCACTTGCATTGCTTTATTCTAAGAGTAGATGAACTTCCTGGATTGGCAAGAACACACTACTCTACAATAATGGAAGATAGACTTTTAGTTTTTTAATGTTTTCTTTAATTTCTCAAGAAATACTTAAAGGATTATTTTATAGCGTTTGAGATGCTTAGCGCGTGCAGTTTTTCATATTTAGCAATAAGATTAAATACTTTCAGAGGTTTTGGAGACCAACAATAAATTATGAAAGAAAACAAATATTTTTGAATACCCCATGCCAGAAAATCAAGAAATAAGCTTGTAATTCGCATTGATCACTTTAATTGTTATTTTTAATAATTACATGAAATATCATAAACCTAGAGTAAATATTAATGAAAATATGGTCATTTTATATAAAAACTAATTTTTTTGTCTTTTGTTTTTTCATTATATCTTTATAAATACTCAATAAAATAAAACCAAATTTCCGGAGCAGTTTAAAATTAATTAAATTTTTTTTTATTTAAAATTAAAAAAAAATCGTTAAAAACTGCGCAAGATATAAGTAATTAAGGTAGTTCTTTTATACTGCGCATGCGCAGAAAAAGAAAGAAAAATTTTTTTTCTTTATAATTTTGTAGTGAATAGTATTGAAAAAGGTTTGATTTGAATGTTTAAAAAATTGATAAGTGTCAAGCAATTTTTAAGCTGTTTTGTACTTTTCACGAGAAATGTAAAAACAGCCAGGGGCTTTCCGCAAATCTTATTTTGTATAAGACAAAATTTAATAAAAAAGGATAATAATACCTTACAATAATCATCCGGAAACTAAACTTTTATGGTATCGAGAAAGAAAACATTAAAAAAAGCATACTTTTATGGGAGATGACCCTCCTCATTCTCGGTCTCACTTTTAATAAATCTTTTTCAATAGTGCGAAATGAAATTTTTGGAACACCCCCTATCGTTTAGAGCTTTCTTTTTATTGTACAAAAATTACTTAAATATTGCTTGAAACTCTTTAAATTTTTAAACTATTCAAATCAAACTTTTTCATTAGTTGTCAAATTGTATTCACTACAAAATAAAAGAACAATGCAAAATAAAAGAACTACTTCAAATACTCATATCTTGCTTTTAGTTTTTAAAAATTTTCTTTAAAAATTTTTAATTAATAATTTTATAATTAATTTTAAATCGAACAAAATTTTTTGTTTAATTCCATCAAATATTTTTAAAATTATAGAGCAAAAAAAAAGCTTTTAAAACGTTTTTAGCTGTTTTAAAAGTCTAACAATTATTTGCCATTTTTAACAATCGCGATAAAATATTTTTAATTTTTTTAAGTTAAAATATATTAACTTAAAAAACGACATATAAAATTAATCCAAGTTTACTTCGATTACGCATAGTTATTTCAGCATTGTTAATTCTCAAGAAAATTTTTGACAAGTTAACTGTATGATGAGTTATAAACTATTTGTGTTTTGCGCAGCCAATTTAAACAGTAATAGTATCAATATATAAAAACAAAGAGAGAAACTAAAAACAGTTCGAACCAAAAGCCTAACCACTTAGTTTATTAGGAAAGTAAAGTCCCGATTTCACTGAGAAGCCCATTTATGTCGAGTGATTGGGATTCATTGGAACAATCACTTGTCAACACATTATCCGGAAAATGAAGTGAGGCATTTTCATCATTCCGAGCTCAATTGATTTGGATTGTCACCAGTGATTTGGATTGAACCGGATTGTCACCAATTTGTCCTTCGAAACTCTACAAAGTCTGAAGTGATTGCCATGATTAAGACGATCATGATCTTTGAATAATGATTGCTCGCTGGATCGCCAAGTCTGGTGACATTTTTCAAAAGCCATGATGAAGTGAGTGATGAAGCCGGAAAGCCATCAACAACCATTAGCAGCTTAACTGAACCTTGATGATCATTTAGATAATGGTGATGATCTGGATGTTTCTTTTAATTCGGACACACCTAGCGTCAACATGTGCTATTCTTAATATTAAACAAGTAAGGAAATCCATCGCATAGACTCCAAATTATTATTGTTTTGTACTTCAAAATAAGATTCTTTTTTAGGTTTCCTTTTAATTTTTCTAACAGAAGACGCTTTTTGTAAGCCAAAAGGGGGAGGAAGAGGCGGTGGGAGTAGAGGAGGCAGTAGTAGAAGAAGAAGTTTTATCTTCGGGAAAAGTATGTAAGTAAACTGTAACTGCAATTTCTAAGTTAGATTTCTTACCGACGAGATGAATTTACTTGAAAACTAAAATGGCATATATATATATATACATTTCAATGAAAAAATTCGAATAAATTATCATTAAATTTTATTGACTGTTAGTAAAATGCAGGGTGTTTATAAAGTCCTGGACCCATTTTGATGTTTAATAACTCTTAAAATAATAATGATAGCTTAAAATTAATAACATAATTGGTTAGAGAGACTCAAAAAGTTTCATGATCTTGAAAATTTTCATGACATTGATGACCTAAAAGCCAGAATTACAACCGCAATAGGCTCTGTGGATGCCGACATGCTTGCCGCTACCTGGCATGAAATTGACTATCGACTTGATATTCTCCGTGTGACGAAGGGGGCACACGTGGAAGTTCATTGAGAAGGGTCATGAAACTTCTTGAGTCTGACCAACCATTTATGTCATTAATTTTAATCTATATTTAATATTTTATGAGTTATCAAACATCGAAATGGGTCCGGAACTTTATAAACACCCTGTATAATATTATAGCTTGCACATTCTTTTTACCTGAAAGATTTAATTTATTTTGGAAATTTCTTTAACTATCTAACACTTTACTAAACTGTTCGCTGCTAAGCTTTAGCATATGCTAAATATATTTATATATATATATATCAATTTTTTTTCAAGGCAGGCAATGAAATGATTGTTTTAGTGATAACCTACTAAAGGCAGCATCATTTAATAAGATGTGATTAACAAAATTCGTCCTTCCAATTTTACCCTGACGCAATCGGTTGAATGTAGAAGTGCTTTTATCAGCAAAAATTTGGCCAAAGTTTATTCACCTTTTCGTAAAAGACGCATTTATCGGAGGTATTATTGCATGACGTGTCCTTTTGTAACATTGCGACCGATACTACTGACAAAGAGTTAAGAATTCCTTGTGCTGTTAAGAAATCAAACAGCTGCTTTATATCTTACTAATGACGAACTGTGCCATTCTAAAAAACAAAGCATATATTACTCAATTCATTACGTCTCCCTTCGATCTGTTTAGCAATCACGGCCTCTATCACACAAATCATATTCAATATGCTGGACTCTAAAACTCATTAGGTTGTGTTAGTTAGAATAGTTAAATTATAAGCTTTTTACCCGAAATATTATTGAAGCTAACAGTNATAATTTATAGGATATATACTTTCTTTATAATGCCATTACATATTTCTATTAATATAAAAAGTTTCAGAGCTTTTTATTCACTTTACTTTTTTGGGATTTTATGAACTGAAAAATGACAGTTTTCGTGAGAATGACCCATATATGCATTAAAATATCTTCGGATCGTTGGATATCAGAGTCACAGTTATTTAGTCCTTCATCAAAATTTGATAAGAGTAATTAGAGAATTTGAGAATCAGAAATGTCAGTTTTTACATCTGTTTTCTAAGAACTCGTTTATTCTCAGGTGTGGAATATCAATTCTAAGTTCTCTTTTATATTCACTTTACTGAATAACTTTTTACGACTCCTCTAGGGCGATGAGGCTCAGGATTTATTGGAACATAGACGGGTAAAGTGCAGGTGTTTGTGCACTGTTATAATCTTCATTCCAAAATTACGGTGAAATAACCGGTAACAGTATGTCCATCCATTTAAAAATAATGTTTAATGTCAGAAATTTTTCTTTATCTTTGCGGTTTGAAACCGTTTACAACTAATAATGTTAAAAAACCGTAAATGCAAAATTATACGGCTTTCTAACCATCTACAAACAGTAAAAATAAAACTAAACTGGGCAGTGGAGCTAGGTTATGTTAGGTGATTTATCACTGGAGCTAAATTGTAGTTGACTTGTGTATTGTCAAATTAACCACGGAATGTGTCCTAAATAGTTTATCTGGTGATATCATTTGTCATGAAAAATGAGAAATACTAAAACTTTTTGTTAAGCAGCTCCAAGGTGCTATACTGCTTTTTGTTAATCATGCGGGAATCAAAAATGTATATTCCGTAAGTCCTAGTTCACCAATTGAAGAGTGCAATGCACCGGAAACTCTTCATGTGTTGAAGGAATGGTTGAAATCTTTTGATGTCAACGCAGGGACTCGTACCCCAGTTCAGTGGGAGGTGAGAATGACAAATTAGCCTTCTCGACTTTAGTATGTAATACCCAGCTGAAAGGAGCTAAGTAGTTTCATACGCTGTTTACTACATACTTACATATAAGAATATATAAAAAATATTAGGCATCCGCTGCTTTGTTAGGCATTCTGTGATAAAAATAAAAATATTCGTAATCCTTGTCATATGACTTAGCTTTCAGCTTTCGAAAAACCTGAGCTCGATTCTCATTAGCTGTGGGTCAAGTTGCAGAGGATTATATTCTGGTTTAACCGTATTAAGTGAGGAAGACAATAAGAGATTTTTTTCACAGTTGACAGTTTGAATATCATCTTTTTATGATTACTTAACTATTTTGGTTGAATATGGTAAAGTAACAATTAAATAAAATTTTATTTCACCAATTTTACGAGAAATTTCAAGCAATGAGGATCTAATATTCTAAGCAAAATATATTGCTTTATAAAGTAAGTCATTATTCAATGAAAAATTTCAATACCATGTTGTTGTTTTTTTGTTTTCAATTATAATTTGTTCTTGTTTACGATAGTAAAAACTATCTTCAGTCCCAAGCTTTTCAGCATTTTAAAATGTATGTTCCATTTATTTCAGAAAAGGAATAGGTAGAAGTTCAGTTGGAAATTACAGCTCAGGTATTTATAAAAAACTTGTAGACTTGATTTTATTTTTAAAAATTGGCTTATTTAACTAACTCAAACTATTTAACTATTATTTATTAAATTGGCTTGAAATTCGTCATGTAGTATAAACTACATTAAAGCATCATTCTTTTTCATAAAGAAAGGGATATAGAAGATAAAATTAATATCTAGATATATTAACAAACATTCAACTTAAAGCAAGCTCCTAATTTCAATCTAATTATTTTTATTTCTAAATCTTGTAAGAAATTTTTTTAAAAACGGGTAACTATAAAAATTTGCTCCCAACTTAAAGCATTTAAAATACAACAAATAAAGTATTTATCAATATTTCAATAACATATTTCTCAACGTTTTGCACATCATGCATTTTTAAATCACTTTTTTTAATAGAAATTAAGGGACTCTATTTTGAATGAAATCCTGAAGAACAGCTTTGATTTCTTTCCCAAAATTCATTAAAAAAAATATCAATTGAAATAAAAATATTTTTTTCTTTGACATCCTTTTTCTTCTTATTTAAAAAAATAATACACGTGCTAAAATAAAATACCGTGTTAAAATATAATAGTGATACGTGTTGAAATAAAATGCCTTTGAGCAAAGTATAACGAAAAAAATGCTTATTCCATTGTCCAAATGTAACGTTTTGCTTGAATTTCAACATTAGTTTGATTAGAATATTGATGTCGCTATCATGCGCTATCGGTTACTGTTGCTAATGCTGATCCAAAAACAACATTGACGCATTCGCATTTAGATCCAGAGGAGATATAGATGTAGTAATCACCCGGTCTTCGCACCAAACTCCCCAGTCGTGAAACCATGCCTGGAGTTTTTCAGCTCTGAAGCTACTGTGAAAATTACATTAGAGTGAATTTCAACATCATTAAGACACGATCGGTGAAGGTGCAGTACTTTCATTTATCAGTACTTTCATATACCCAATTTTTCATATACCAGTACTTTCATATACTCAGGCAAGGGAAATCGAACATCTGCCGAAGACGTGGTAGGCGAAGACTAAACCCATCACACCAATCGGACGTCATTTCAGCATTAGTTAGATTACTGATCATTCCTTTTATCACATTCCTTTTTAGTTTAACTGGATATGCATATAACAACACTTTTTTGAGTAGTTCTGTTAGTAGACAAACTTTTGCAATCATTTGATACATTTGATGTCTATATATTTTGTAGTAAAAATTTTAAATTTCTTTGTCTAATATTTCTAACACTTCATTATGTTACATTTTAGGAAATGCAGACAGTATTGAGTGGATTTTCATATGGGGAGGACTTGCGACTGTCGTTCTGATCCTTTTTTGTTACATTTGCATTCAAATTGATTGCGATTCCGACATAGAAAAACTGAGTGCTACCGAAGATTCTCCTTTAATACATTGATTGAAAAATTAACCTATCAAACTACGGTGTGTTTTAACATTACACTTAGTGTAGAAGTTAAGAAACTGACATTGAAAGAAATATCTTCCTTGTTTCATTATGAAAACAAGATTACATTTTTAATGTGTAACTTCCATTCGTTTAATGTATTTTAATGTGACTATGATCACAACACGGCATTAACAAACTTATGTTTCAAAAATATTTTTTAAGTGTTTTAGTTGTACAAAAAAATTATTTTTAAATTGCCGAAAACTTTAAATAGCTTCACAAAATATGGGAATGTAACTTTACTGCGTTAATTATTGTACCTTGTATTCATGTTTCTGGTAGAAAAAAAAACTGCATTTCGATGACGTAAACAAGAAGAAATTAATCAAAAATATTCCAGAAGATTGGAAGAAAATCATGATTCTTTTAAGTGCTTCTCTGAAATTTTCGTATATAGTATTCAGTGTTTAGTATTCTACTATCAATATTTAGAAATTTTTACTTCGAATTTAGAAGCTGTGAGCATCATGAATAAAAATTCTACTTTAGAATCAGGAAGGTTACAAATGATTTTTATTGTTAAAAAATTGTGGCAAAGGAAGGGTAACAAGACGAACTTAAAAGTTTGAAAAAGCTTTTTCCTGGATTTTTAAGTAATTTAAAACTTTGAAATTTAGAAAGAGAATTCTATTAATCTTTGCGTTTACATATATATACAGGTTGTTCCGTAAAGACAGCCCTTAATAAGTATTTTTAGAATCCTTATCAAAAATGAAAATGAGAAAGTGGACAATCTGGGGTTCACAAATTAATGTTTTAGCCTGGAAAAAACACAACGTAATTGAAATTTGACCAACTGTATATAGAAGGACGAATACAGGACAATATAAATCAAGGTAAGAAAGGTTTATATTCAAAAATGCAACGAAACAATCTCACTCAGGTGCTTTTTGATAAAAGGACAAATAACACTTTAAAAAAATTGACAAACTACCCATAATTAAACAAAATTTTAAAGATTACGATGCAAAAAAANTGGGCGACAGAGCGAGACTCCGTCTCAAAAAAAAAAAAAAAAAAAAAAAACTTTCGGCTTCACTGCTATTAGACAATACAGTCTACAGACTAGCAGACCAATGAAAGGTTTTATGGTCCGTTTTTTGCTTCATTACCTTCCCTGTCAGAATATTCAAAATGTACCCAAGATTTGCATCTAAAGCACCAATATTATAATTAGTCTTTTCTTTCTCCCCAAATCATTACTTTTTCAGCTTACCCTAAATCGTCATTTAGGATTTGAATCGTTATCCAGGCTTATTGCGCTGAGAAAAAAAAGCATGATCAAAATTACCAGAATATGGTAAAACTTACCATGCGTCTAGCTCTATGGGAACACCAAAAAGCTTAATAATTTTTACCAATGCGCAATGCAATTTTTACCAATGCGCGATTAACAATAAAATATGATTTTATAATCTGAGATAAAATTTGGTGGATGCGGACAAATTTGTTGATTTTGTCATAATACTCTAGAACATTGCATAATAGCCATTTTCTCAGTTGAATTTAAGTTTCAGTTTCGTATTTTTTTACTAAATGTGTGGTAATAGAAACTATAATTTTGAAAACCAGAATTTCGTTTTCTTGTGAACCTTTACCATATAAATGGAAAAAATTACCTAATGAATGGTTTAAATACTGTGTAGCGTATCTACCACTACAGAATTGCAACTACAATTCACTAGTAACTAAGAAATGGTAACTCGATTCTATGGTGGGGTACCTTTTCATAGATGACAATTGACATAGTCGATATCTACTCTTCCCACATTGGTGTCCTTCGGACGTGATGTGAACACACCTACCTTGGCAAAAACGCCCACTTTTATCTAGATACGCTTACATCTGGATGGTCCACATTGAACAGTTGACTTGCTACTTGTAACTGCAACATTATCCACCTCCTCGCACTGTTGCTACTCAGTCTCGAGCACACAACGTCGGCCTGCATACACTCGACTGCTAAAGGCAATATAGGAGCGACTACGATGACAATTGACATAGTCGATAATCTTTTCATAGATGACAATTGACATAGTCGATATCTACTCTTCCCACATTGGTGTCCTTTGGACGTGATGTGAACACACCTACCTTGGCAAAAACGCTCACTTTTATCTGGATACGCTTACATCTGGATGGTCCACATTGAACAGTTGACTTGCTACTTGTAACTGCAACATTATCCACCTCCTCGCACTGTTGCTACTCAGTCTCGAGCACACAACATCGGCCTGCATACACTTGACTGCTAAAGGCAATATAGGAGCGACTACGATGACAATTGACATAGCCGATAGTCTTTTCATAGATGACAATTGACATAGTCGATATCTACTCTTCCCACATTGGTGTCCTTCGGACGTGATGTGAACACACCTACCTTGGCAAAAACGCCCACTTTTATCTGGATACGCTTACATCTGGATGGTCCACATTGAACAGTTGACTTGCTACTTGTGACTGCAACATTATCCACCTCCTCGCACTGTTGCTACTCAGTCTCGAGCACACAACGTCGTCCTGCATACACTCGACTGCTAAAGGCAATACAGGAGCGACTACGATGACAATTGACATAGTCGATAGTCTTTTCATAGATGACAATTGACATAGTCGATATCTACTCTTCCCACATTGGTGTCCTTCGGACGTGATGTGAACACACCTACCTTGGCAAAAACGTCCACTTTTATCTGGATTTGCTTACATCTGGATGGTCCACATTGAACAGTTGACTTGCTACTTGTAACTGCAACATTATCCACCTCCTCGCACTGTTGCTACTCAGTCTCGAGCACACAACGTCGGCCTGCATACACTCGACTGCTAAAGGCAATATAGGAGCGACTACGACCGTGAAGTTAATAACACCTCTCACATTCAGCACTAAAAAAGTACGGTGATCTTAATACAGCTCTCCCGGCTTTGCACGAAAGCAGCAATGATTCAACTAGTGGTATCCATTCATCGAATTCTATCGCAGATATAATTCTGGTGGGGGAGTACTGTAGCGTATCTACCACTACAAAATCATAACTACAATTCACTAGTATATAAGACATGTTAACTCGATTCTATGGTGGGGTACCTTTTCATAGATGACAGTTGACATAGTCGATATCTACTCTTCCCGCAACTGTATAATTTGGTTTCATTAACCAGAATTATGATTTTTTCCCCCAAAACTATCAAACTATCATTATTATTATAAGGTTCTAGTAAAATTACCTTATGGTAAAACGGTAATTATAGCAGAATTTTTTCTCATTGTGTAAATAAACTGCAACATACATAATTTTAAGTGAGCAACATACACACTTTTCTAACATACACACTTCTAACATAAGCAACATACACACTTTTTCTAAAATAAAAATTGTTATAAAATAAGATTTAATTCGTTACAACTGATAAATATTGGTTCCACTCTAAAAAAAGACAGTCGTAGTGATCTCTTCGAGCTAAAAAGGTATTTATGGAAAACCATTGCGTTAATTAGAAGTAAAACTATGCATTAAAGGTTAAAACCGTTGATATTAAGCAACATTTCTCGCAAGGGAGCTCTTGGCGCCGCATTTGTTTTGTCCAGACAGAGTAAATATGCAAAGATGAGGAGCATCTCATTACCCTCAAGATGAAACGAACGCTCAAGTATCATTTTATGATAGCAGGTAAGTGATATCGATATGACTTTTAAAATTGCTTATTTGTTTCTCTATATTGCAACAGTTGTTACAACTTTAGTTGTCTTTTTGTAATAATTTTATTTCTGAAAGCAACATTATAATTAGGTCACATTATTAAAACTGAAAATTTCCAAACATTTGATTTTATGATAACTGTCGAGACAGTTTGGAATAAGTAATATATATATATGTATATATATATATTTTAAAAAGGTAATTGAATATTTCTAAGCTGTCCGAAATATTAAACGACTTTATATACTCTAAATTTTAAATAAAATTAATATAATTTACTATAGTTATAGTTACTTTTATACGAAATCATTGTATTTTTTTCTATATAAATTACATATTCTGTTAATTTATTGTAATGCTATTCTACTAATTTATTGTGTTGTAATTGTGACAATGATTAACGGCCAGCACTGCAAAAAAACATTTTAAAAGAAGTTTAATGTTAAAGTGAAAAAAAATTTATTTTCTTATTATTGTTATAAAATATTTATCTTTATTCTTTTAAACCTTTTTTTATACATTTACTTAAATTTTAATGAAAACTTAATTATTCTCTAATAAATTACAAAAATAAGAAAGATCATTACAAAAGAGTTTACAAAAATAAGTACAAAACTTTTTTTGTTAATGTATTTGAGTATTGTATTTGCGATTAAAGTTATCAATTGAAATAGGCTGATTTACAAAATAAGGACAAATCAAGCGTTTTCTGGATAAGGCATTAAGTTGCATTGAGGTTTCTTACCCAATAATAGACAGAAGTGCATGAAAACTTTTTTTAAATTTTTTTCATCGTATTAGGTGCTACAAATTAATTCTAATTAAAAATAGAAGTTAATTAGAAGAGTCGGCAAGTAAAAAGAAATATATTTCTCAAGTTAAGGGAAATAAAAACAGTCAGCGTATTCACATTTCAGATCACTAGCTACTAAATATGAAGTCTGTTTTCTTGTAAAAACATTTTAATTGATTGATTGCTTTCGCTTGAAAACACTTTGATTGGTCGATTGCACTTTTTGTTATTTCTCCAGAGTTACCTCTATAACCACCTTTGTCTTCGAAGTTTCTTCAAGATGCGGCTAAAGGAACTTTTCACGGTATTTTTAGAATAAAGCAAGTCAACGAAGATCTGCTTTTATTATATATCCAGAAAAAGTTAATATTCTCACGTGGTCTCTTTCAAACACAGAAGAGGACCGTGGTATGACTCAGACTTTCGATGATGATTAATGCTGTTTTTCGAAAGCTCTTCGTCACTTTTTAGCAACTATGCACAGTTTCCAATGAATTAGAAACCTTAGATAAGTATTTTTTAGTTCGTATTCGTGAGGGCATCGATTCTACAGGAGTATATTTCTTTCCGGAGTGAATTTATGTTCAGAAAATTCCATGTATTGCATTTTGGCTGCAGATTCTACAGGAGTATATTTCATTCCGGAGTGAATTTATGTTCAGAAAATTCCAGGTATTGCATAAGTTGGCTGCAGATTCTGGAGGAGTACATTTCTTTCCGGAGTGAATTTAGGTTCAGAAAATAACCAGGTATTGCATAAGTTGGTGCAGATTCTAGAGCAGTACATTTCTTTAGGATTTAGGCTTTAGGATTCTGTACATTAAAAGGACGAGGAGATTATTATCGGATGTGCCTTTTGGATATGTCGCAAATATATTTTTATTAGATTAAGACCCGGATTAGCCAAGGAAAGTGTTGGACGTCAGATAGATGTTCATTGAACCAATCTTGTACGCATCTGGCGCGATGTGCTGTTGCATTATCGTCCATGAAGTATCCGTCACCTTCGGAGTAAAAATAAAGCATTCTAGGATGTATTTGATTTGCTGGTGTGTACAGGGGTAGTATGGCTTTTTTTTTACCCTTGAGAAATACCAAGGCTATACCAGAGATGAGACAGTCCGAGTCAGGGCTCGTTTACCGTAAAAAGGTTTCGGGTGAGCTCGGATTCATGATAAATTTTCATAAACTTCTTTCAAACAAATGTTTGATTCATTTATTAAGTATAAAGAATTTATACGGTATAAAAATATATAGTGCTTTCGCTTAGGTACTTGGTTCGGTGCTTTTGTTTAGGGAAACTAGCACTAATTGTCAAATGAGTTTTATTTAGCTTAATAATTTTTTTTTGTTTTAGTTAGAGAGTGAACACTATGTTAGAATGTTAATCATAACGAAGGGTATAATTGGCAGGATTTAAAAAATAAACATTTGAACTTTAAAAAAGTGTTTAACCTAGAGAACACTGAATGTGTGACTCAATACGAAGAAATAAATGACATGTAATTTTACTTTTTGACGAAAGTTATGGCAATTCAAATAGATAACGGTGCTTATCATTCTTTATTAAGTTTTTCTTTCATCTTTAAAAATTTCATTATGAATATTAAGATTTTTATTTGGGAACATGTAATCTATCTCCCCTCTCTTTCCTTTTTGCTACTTTTGATTAACATCTATTGGAGCGTGAGCTTATAAAATAAAGATCTCGTGTGGGAAAAATAAATTTTCTGCAACAAAGGATAAATGGTTAATATTTGGAGCAAAAAATGCTGAAAAAATCATGAAAAAGAATTAAAATTTGCAATAACTTCTCGAAAAAATTGGAGTTCAGAAACAAAATTTGCAAAAAAAATAAAAAATAAATAAAATAAGTTCACAAATTAAAACGGGTCTTTCAGCTCTTCAAATTTTAACTCAATGGTTTCATTTCAACGGGTCACGCATTGACCGAACATGGTATTTCTTTGCTTAAAATTTTAACAGTTAATAATTCTAGGACTAATTGTCGAATCTTTTTTTTTAAAATTCCGCTATACTCCCTATAGTTTTTTTCTACTTACTTTTGTAATATCAAATTTTAAAGTTTTAATAGATTTTGTATAGCAAAGCAAACTTCAACGTAAAGCAAAAAAAAAGTGATAAAAAAATTCGTCAAAAAGCACTTACAACTTTTGAACAATTTGAAAATTTTAGAAAAATCTTTGTGTTGAGTTCATAAATAAATAGCGCTCTTATAGCATATTAAATTTCAATTGTGAACTTGCATTCCTGCGAGCTATAGAGTGGCCCGTAGGATTTTTTTTCTTACAGGCTTAACAATAATTATTTCTTGAACTAATTAATAAATGTTAATTCTTTTTCTTTCATTTTACTATCTGTACATTTTTATAGAACTTTGCAGTTTAAAATTTCCAAGTTTTACAGTTTTACGCAACAAAACAAAATTTAATGTTAAGTTGAACACCCGAAAGGCGACGTTGGCCGGCCTTATGACTTTTTGAAATAGAGAGAAGCAATGATATTAACTGTAATTAATAAACTCAAAGTAAAATATGATTTTACTATTTCCACTTTTAAAAATTCTCTTTTTATAACAATGCGTTAAAGAAAAATATGCAATTTTGAGATAAGGACGCGCTAGCTGTAAATTTAAACAATCTGAAAACCAGTGAAATGAAGTTTTATGTCCTTATAGGCTTTTTCTTATTCATAAATTTCTTTTTGAATAATCGGTTTAACTTGAAATCAACTTTAAGTTGCTTTTTTTAATGAAAGAACTGTCTATTTTTGTGTTTATAGGTTTTCTCCTGGTTATAGTAACAAAAAATGTATCTTGTAGACCGAAAGGAAAAGGAGGAAGTTCGAATATTGGAAACAGTATGTAAGTAAACCCATTTAAAAAAGGGTTCATTCAATTTCCTCAGAAAAATTTAAGTAGATGAAACTTGAGGAATTTATGAAAAAACTGTAAACAACTTACTATAAATTATGCGAAATTTCTTTTAATGGGAAACGCCATGGCTTACTTTTTTCAAACACACTATTCTTTTTCGCCCTGGAGCAGTAACCATTAAAAGAGAGGGCATACTAACCAAGAATATTTAAATTTTTATTTTGTTTTTCCTGCCCTATCATACTTCTTGAAACTTTTTCCAATACCCCTGGATAAATCTGTCTCTAATTTCATTACAAATTAAAACTCCCATTCAAAGTGACAGGGACAAACAAAATTGACCCTTAAATAGAGTGTGTGTCTTATTTCTATGTGTCCCTTAGAGTAGAGGACAAACATGTTAATTTGCCACTGTGTTAATTCGTGAAATTATTATTTTCTTTTATGCGAATTGATCTGTATGCAAAAACAGTTTACTCCAAATTCACGAAATTTCGCTCATTTTTGAATAAATTGTTTTCTGGAAAATTTTCCAAGTGAATATTTTCTCAAAATGAGGACATTTTTATTTACTCACTATTGAAGATACGAATTTAATCAAAAGCTAAATAACCCTATACACATTGTTAAAGAAATGCAATATAAAATAAGTATTAGTGAATAAATATTCTGTTAGCGCCTAAGTTCTAACCTAGGAAACTGTTTTAAAACCAGATTAAAAAAATGTTCCATACAAATTCAACGAATGAGGTTAACACGCGTTGAATTTCCATCGAGCATTTTTTAAAAACAAATTGCTCGAACATAAGTAGTGCACTGTTAGAAATTTTTCAGAAAAAAATTGTTAAATAACAATTTATTTAATTGCTATTTTACGGTATTCAAACAAAATAGTCAAATCACAATAAATTAGATTTTGATCATACTGTTAAATATGAGGGAAAAAAACGTTTATTGACCGCTTTAACCTAATACGGTTAAACAGTCAGAATTTTATCACATTAACTAGGCCCACCTAATTATGTCACTACATTCCTTGCAGCTGTGTATATATTGTAGCGGAGGGAGCTAATCTTTTAATCTCATGAGCAAAAGAACGAGGGTTCGAATCCCAGCGTTAACACTACAATATTTCTCCATTCCCTTCAACACATAAAGAGTTCCTATTGCTCAACACTTACAATTTGTTACCCTGAACGGATAGAATACGATACTCTAATTCACACATAGATGGCAGCACAACAAAGCTGCTTAGCACAAAATGTCGATTATTTTTCATTGCTTATAAACAACCAGATAAACTAATTAAGCCACATTCCACGGTATATTTAATAAAATGCAACTCAACCGCAACCTAACTCTAATGCACATTACCTAACGAAAAGCCTAACTGCAATGTACAGTTAAATTACTTTTTTGCGGGTTTGAAACCATGCTAGTTGTGAATGGTTGAAAAACCACGTAGTTTTGTAATGATGGTTTTTTAACCATATTAATTCTAAGCGGTTTCAATACCGTTAGAGTAAAAAAAAATTTTACCGTAAAATTTGTGGTTAGTTTGCAGGACAGACTACTGCCAGTTATTTTATGGTAATTTTGGAATGAAAATTCTAACAGTGTAAACGTCTGTCATCAGATTTAAACTTTATTTTTCTTTTCATTGACTAACTAGCCATTCTGATATCTGAAGGATATTTTGATACTAAATTTCAATTTCTGATACCTACCATTTGTTAAATGCAAGTGATAAACTTTCTTAATCTTCATTAATTTTTTTAAAAAGTAAATAAATTAATTAAAAAGCAAATATTGTTACGTTCTTTTACTTCGAAAAGATCAGTATATTTTTGCATGAAAGAGAAATATCAATATCTATATATGTATTTCTCTTACACGGTGACAAAAAAAAAGCCTCATTACATCTCCCCGATGGCAACGCTAGAAAATCGACCAATGATTGCCGCTAAAAATGTCACATGTCTAATCTAGCTGAGGTGGCTCAACGTATAGCGCTTTTAAAAACGGAAACTGAAATAACCTTAAACTAGGCAGAAGTGAGTAGTCTTTGTCGATAGATCTCTATTTTAGTATTTTGTCGAAGGCGCTTTTTTCATGAATTTATATATTACGAATTTATTTGACGATTTTTGATTTATGTCACGAATTTATTTGTTTTATTATTGTTATTAGTTATTCATTGAAAAATGAGTCTAAGTCGTGCTGTTACGCTTTAAGATTTTATACTATAGCACATTTCTAATAGGTTTAACGAATTACATGTCATTTATTTGATTTCAAATTTATTTTAATGACTCAGTATTTACTAAAAAGATGTAATTTTTTTTTAAAAAAAAGTTGTTATATGGATTTAAATGATTGTTTTAAATTCTTAGAATTTTGTGTATTTGCAATGTACCTAAGTTAGTAGCGAGCGAAGCGAGCTTGGCTTGCGAAGCAAACCATATAAGATTGCGTAGCAATTTGCGGGGGTTGGCGAGTGTTAGCGAGCAGGGGGCGCAGCCCACTAGTTTATTTTAAAATGTTACTACCGTATATGTCACACTTGACAATAACTTAAGCCTTATTAACTAGCCGTCCGAGTATTGAAAATTTCCGTCAATTTCGGTCAATATACGAGCATATTGCTTTTTTTTTTTTTACCATTCAGCAATTTATGAGTTGCATTTCATTATTTTTGACAATAATTTCACGACGAAAATCCCGTAATTAATGATGAAACTGTTTTCTGACTAGAGTGGCAGCTCAGTGTTTTCTTTATTAGTTCACTAACATATATTATTTGATTTCAAAATCGTATTTACCGTATAACGAAATGAAACAAATGTCAATGAACTTGACCGCTAGAAGTACCCAGACTGCCAGAGTAGCCACGTTTATATCTGGGTGAGGAAAAGTTACTCCTGTAGTCTTATTCTTTTTATTTCACTTTGAGCAATCTTATAAATTGTATCAATGATTCGTTCAATTAAGCCTAAAGAATCTGACGAAATTCGTATCTTCAAACCAGCAATATGACAAAATGATCGCTTAAAGCATTTTTCAGGCAACGTTTTTATCAAAAACGCGGAAAATTACGTGAATTTACGAAATTCAGTTTCTTACAGTGATAATTTGAAAGATTCAAAACTATCAGTAAAATGCTTTCTTTTTTTAAATTTATATTTTACTTCTAATGGGTGAGCGAAACCCACCAATTATTATGAGTCATACTTAAAATTTCAATCATAATGACTACTTTTCTGACAAAAAACTAACGACATTGTTTGTCATTGTTCCTTACGTAAAGAACGGGATATTTCAATTGAGAAATTTTCTTCAAGTTTTAGAATTTATACTTTGCATTCATTTTTGTAAGTAGGTGTTTTCTCTTTCACAAAAGTTGCGATGGTATTTTATTAGAAGTAGATTTAAATTTTTGAGTATTTATTCTTATTCTTCGTTTTTTAGCAAAGGAATAGGCAGAAGTACAAGGACAAACGGAATAGTTAGATCAGGTAATTTTAAAGAATCTAATCATTTAAAGTAGTATTTTTAGTGAAACGTTAAAAGTAATTTTTTTCAGTGTGGAAGTTATTGTAAACTGCACCCATACATACACACGCAAAAATCATAAATGAATAACTTTTGACACATTGATGCGCACTAAAATTCAATCTTATTATCTAATAAAATAGATTAAAAAAAGAGAAAATATTTCCTATTTTCATCAGAGCAAAAACAAAAATCTAGAGTGCATCACATTCAATAAACATTGGAGATCAATTTCCAAAGGTGATAGAATTTTATTACGAATGTCCCATAACTACAACTCAGACAATTTTGATCTAACAATTTTGATTTCACGGTTATTGTGATTAATCTCAATAAGGATGCATAAAATGAGGAATATTTATTGAGAAACCATATACTGTACAATACAACCACGCGATACGGAAAGAACGAGCTTTCCTTCATCAGGGAATTTAAGTTGCAATGGTGGAAAAAAGGACGGTGAATGAAGGGGGAAATTCAACCGAAACCGGAAGAAGAAAGGAAGTGAATGTAATCAAAAAGAAATAAATTACAAAAATATGGAGTCAAGAGAAGAAATGGAAAAAAATAAATAAAATCAGGAGCACCAATCAGTTGTAAAAAGAAGAAGCCACCATTTTTTCATATACGCTTTGTCCTAGTATAACTCTGTATATAAAGACTTAAAAAGAATTAATATTCATATGCTTCATAACGATAATGTTTGTATCCTTCCACATTAAAATATTAATCTGTGACCCCTGATTTGTACCTTCTTAGAATTTCCATTTTGACAATGATTTTTGAAGCAAGTATTAATCTTTTAAAAATATAAAACAATTCTACTGAGAGTTTAATCAATATTCTACAACGTAGAAAATTTCGGATCAAATTACGGTAAAAAGTACTGGCACTCACCATGCCGGTACTTTTTACCGTAAAATCCATTTTTACCGGAGCATGTTACGGAACAAAGAATTTGATATATCTAAATTTTTACAACAGTAATTACCGAAAAACTACTGAATTACTCTAATTAAATAAATATTACTGAGGAAAAGGTATAATATTTGACGGTAAAAATGGATTTTACGATAAAGTGGGTTTTACGGATGATGCATCCAAAGTATCCATTATACCAGAATTTCATCCGGAATTTTTGACATTCTAATGAGTGATTTAAACGATGCTGTAAAATTCTTTTTGTTTGTAAAATATTGAATTATTTCTGAAACATACCTGAGACTTTTTTCTGGCTGTGTATGAAAGTATTTTAAAACGATCTTAACATAATTTAAATTTTTTTCTGCAAGTAATTTAATTTTACCTTACAGTCAATAAAACATTAAAACTTTATTTTTTTTCTAAATTACAGTAACCTGGAATAAATGCTAATCACGTCTTCTACATCGTTTTATGAATCTAATAGATTTTTTTCCCATTTCAGGATCTGGAGAAGTATCAGAGATATTTTTTATAATAGGAGGAGTTGTGTTTTTCTTTGTGGTTTTGCTATGTTGTTTTTGCTTAAAAATGTCGTGTGATAATACGAGTGAAGAAGGACAGATTTGTGATAAAGACTCAGAACTCATGGATTGAAAATTTTTGTGCATTATCTGTTCTCGCAATTCGCTCGAAGGATAAAATTTTCCAACCTATATTTACCCATCCTTTTAGCTTTCTAACGAAACTGTAGTGAATACGATACATCATTGGAATATTTACTTTAAAACAAGAATTTAAAGACAAATGCTTTCCTGCGATAATTTTCAAGGAAATTAAGACTATTTTATTTTAATTTATCGTCGGTGTTAAACAACATATCGATATGAGTTATGTAGCTATACTTGTTGGGAGGTGACCACTCCATCCCCTGAGCAACTCGGTCTACATTATGACTTTTGAAAATTTTGAAACTAAGGCATACTATGCACTAACATAAAAATTGGGTTTCAGAATTTGGCAGAAATTTGGATTCCATTTGAATTATCCAGAAATTTAGTACGCGTAAATTTAATTATACTATATTAGTGAAATTTAAAACATCTTATCATGGAAGCAAAGCATTAAAACCTATAAATAAAGGATTTAAATCTAGCAGTATAGAAATAATGCACCTGCTTTCTTTGCATCGGTTCCATTAAGATTTGTGCGCACATGTGTAGTTAGAACTCAAATTTGATGTAGTATTTTTCGCTTTTAAACATAACCATTAAGATGACATGTAGTAATTCATTTCTAAACTTTTAATTACCTCTACTGAAAGTTATGAAATTATTATTATAGCGAAATTTATCTTGAAATAAACTTTCCAACTGGCCAAAGAATTAGAAATCTTAGATTGATATTTTTGGATCTTCTTTTGCACGATAACTGCCCATATTCGAGAGGGCATGGATTCTGCAAGTTTCTGGAATACATTTATGGCTAGAAATATTATCTACACAGACTTCGAAATTCTGTAAATTGGATACTTGCTGCTCAAGAAGAAGTAAAGTGATTACTCCTAACCATGTGATTTAATTTAATAGTTATAAGCGACGTCAGGCATGGATATTAAACCTGATTAGCCCTAGAATCGAAAAATGCCATGTTTTGCATATATCCAATTATATGGAAAAGTAGACTACTGTTGGAGGTCGGTTCAAAATGCTTTTTACAAAATATTTAACCCTGCATTTTATTTATTTTTAGAGAAACAAGAGTATCGAGCTTATTTAAATTATTAAGTAAATTAACAAATCTCTATAATCTATAAGATGTGTTTATTTCGTAACAATTATAATTGGAAAATGGAAGAAATATTTCTGCAGATTTTAAAAAGAAACAATTTATAAAAATGCATGCACATGTCTACGCAAAAAATGAATTAAATAAGTATATATTATATAAGGATTTATACACATAAATGTTGTTTTAACTCAAGCTTACTAACTTCGAAGTATTTTTCATATTATAACATTGTGGTCATAATAAACCTTTAGTTAGATTTATTTAATTCCTGATACCGTAAGGTATAAATCAATTTTTTTTTTAAAAAAGTTGCCTTAAATTGTACTTTTCAATAACTTAGCCTGTTTGAACTTGAAGAATTGTAAAAAATTGACTGAATTAAGCAATCTTTAGTAGTTTTTATTGAGCATGTGAATTAAAATTATACTTTCCGAAACATTTAACCGTTGCTAGTCCTTATATAATTTTTAAGGTAAGTATTAAACTCTACTAAATTATTAAGTAAATCAATTCTCTATGATACGTAAGATGTAACTATTGTATTTGGGCGACGGAAGAAGTTTTCTTCACATTTTAGAAGATAAGAATATTATAATATTTTTCAAATAAATATGTATTAAGCAAGCATTATAAATATCAAGAGAGTGTTATACTTCGAACCAACTTTTTCATTTTTCAGATACAAGATACAATTCTGTTTTTGTTCACAATTTGTCATAATATGCTTTAATTTATTGTCATTTATTAAGTTTTACATCTTTATCAAGTGATTATACAATACCATCTCATAAAAAAGAGCAGTTTTACACTTGTCAGACTTTGGTATGAGCTTTTGATATTCAAATATGAGCTTCGTGGTAGACATGATTTACTTAATTCCATTTTAACTTTTAAAAAAATATGCAAATTGAAATTGCCAGATGAGTTTTGAATACATGTTTATAATATAATTTCATTTGTGGGTTTTTACTACTATCATATATTTCAAATATGTAGTTTGTGTTTAATGATTTGCAAATAAATGATTATTCGGATCCTCGTTAGAAAGATATAATTACTATGGTAATATGTTCTTTAAAACGTTTACACTTTATTTATTAATTACTGTAAAATTATACATAACAGAAAGTGGTAATATCAGTGGAAAGAATTAGAAGAATCTGTCATTGACGTTTGATACTTTTCACGCTATCCTAACGAGCTTTTTAAATTTTCCTGACAATTTATTACAAATTTTTGTGTATGTCTTTTTTTAAAAATTTTAATTGAAGTATTCCTGAACTATTGATATAATTACGCTTCAGATGTGCTTAAAAAATAAATATTTTAACATAAAAAAATATTGTTTCTTTTTTCTTCTTTTTACTCATTAAATCTAAGTACGTGTAACATTCAAAATTTTTTGCTGCAATTTATAAAATGATTGTTTTAACAAATTAAAAACTGAAAAATTCAAGTTACTGTAATGAAGCGCTTTTTAATTCAAAAATTGTCCCTTATTACAAATAGGTATAAAATTATTTTTAACTAAAAATTATTCGATATAACTTAAAACAAAATGAAAAATTTCAAATGAACGGGAATGTTATGAAAATAGGATCGTCTAATTATGTATCATTCATATTGGAAGATTGAACAAAATCAAATTTAAATAACTAAATTAAAATAATCTGTAAACAACTTCAAATAATGTAAAAAAAGTTTTAAAAAAAGGGGGTTGCAATTTTTTCCCCTGAAGTATGAATACATTTCTTTGTCTTTTACAACATATAATATTTTACCAAGTAAAATTCACACAATTTGAAGTACTAAAACATTTAAAGATGCATAATGACATGATAATAGATGTTTGAGGTAATTATTTGTTTATAGCATTTCACGACTATCACAAACGTCATAAAAGAACAGTTCATCAAGCAACGCGAATTTAAAAAAATCCAAATTTTAAAAAAAATAATAAAAAAACAGGAAAAGCACAATCAAAATTTTTCCATTTTCGTTTCAATTGTCACCAGATTATAATGAAGTATGGAGGCATTTTTTTTTTTTAAGATTGATTTCTGCTCAAAAATCTAATCTTAAAATCTTCTGGTCTTAGTGATAATGCAAAATGTGAGTTAAAGGTGGGTTTATAACCTTCGGGAAAAGCAGCATTAAACCTTTGCAAAATTGTCGCAAAATAGAGAAAAATCTCCATGTAAGCCATGGTTTCTCCTGGACAGGATCTTTTACCTGAAAGTTTATAGAAAAAATTATAATACTGTATAACATTAAATGAACTATAATTTCAAAAACTACGCAATGGTTTTTCTAAACATTTTTCATAATATATTTTGCTGCCAATACCTTGAAAAGTAGATATTTTCACAATTTTTTTTCTGAATTCGTAAAATCTCAAAATTAAAATAGTTTTAACACACATCTTGTAAGGTGCTTAAATACTTTGTCAATTTTTTTAATTATTAAAAGAATATTTCGTAGAATCATGGAAATTATTGAATTGGTTTTTCGAAAAGCATTTAAAAATAAAATTAATAAACTTACCCATGGAAAAAGGCATGTAGTTCGGAGGCTTAACAACAGATTTTCCATCTTCTGATATAAATCTTTCTGGTTTAAAGCTGTTAGGATCTTCCCAATATCTAGTATCATGATGAACGGCCCAAAAATTAGCCAAAATAGCAGTATTACGAGGTATGAAATAATCTTTCAGAGTAGCATCCACTGTAGTGCTATAAATAAATAAAATAAAAAAATTTGATCTGAAACATACGTTTACCCTAAATAATGAAACTAAAAAACCCACCTAGATACCAAATAGAGAACTCAAATAAAATTATATAGGTTTTCTGATTTGCTGAAAAACGCTTTCTCAAAATTGAGAAAAAAATTTCAAAACAGTTCCGAAACAAGTAATAGTGAGAAATGATTGTTGTCTGCAGGCGGAATTCGAACCAAAGATCTCCAGGATCATTGTAGGGTGCTTTAAACACCATAGCAACACTCTCCAGTCCAGGAGAGTAGGGAAGTTTTATAGACTGACACATCATGGATATACTTATTGTCAAATTCTATGGTACAATGAGCTACAATTTGGAAAATATGGTTCCAATAATTTAGTCAGAATATTTGTAATTTTAATTTCATTTTTTTGCTTATTTCGCTACATCTTAAAAACTTTTAAGCGAGTCGAATGTATGTTATGATGCATCATTGCGACTAGCAATATATTAAGCTTCCTAACTCTCTCGGGTCTGGGGTGTACAACTATTGTGGTTAGAGCATCCTAATACGAGCCCAGAGGTTCTTCTTTCTAAATCCTCCTACCAGTCAACGTACATCTCTCACATATTTGTCCCTCTACACAATTTGCTGGAAAATGAGTAGGGGAGAGTCGGGTAGCACCGTCCACTTAAGGAATATTGCTTATATTTCTGTACAATATTGAGTAATAATCAATATTTTTGTATGTTTCTATTGTTTTTCCATCCAATTAAATAATGCAAAAAGAATAAACCAAAAAAAGAATACTTTAACTTAAAAAAATAGAAATTAAAAAAAAACATGTTTTTCAGCTCTTTTCAAAATGTGTCGGGTAGCCCCGCCCAGTTACAAAAATTAGGTTTTTTGACTGTTTTTTCAGGTGTAAATGAAAGTGACCAATGTATTGACAATAGATAAACCTCATTTATCATTTTTATCACAAAATTATTTTATTTATTACATATTTATATACTTTTAGTGAATTCTATCATTTAATAACAATAATTTAATAACAACAATATTTGTTGTTAAAAATGCATATAACATTCAAATTTGAAGCAATAAAATAATAAATCTTTGCAACCGTACATTTATCGACGAAATAAAATTGGGCGGTGATACCCGACATTCATGTGAGCGGTGCTACCCGAAATCCAATTTTTTTGTAAATTTGTAATTACTCGAACATTTTTTCACGTATAAACTTCTTTCTTCGTGCAAATTAAACTTAAGACTACATACTTTAATGCTGTATGTATAGAAAAAATTTTTTTGGTATTAAAATGAAGTTTAATCGAAACATTCAACCAATTTTTCTTAATTTCATGACTACTGTATTCAACATATTTTCAAAACTATGGTTTACCATGTTAACAGCTGCGTAAATACTTGAAATTTTGAAAATAATCTTCTTTTAATATAACAATTAATGTCCGATGGCTCATTGACTTGAAAAAATATTCTATACATATGAAATTGACTGTGGGTGGGGCTACCCGAATCTCCCCTATATCTTGTTTCAATTTTTAATACGTGGGACTTCAAATGACACTATTATGTGTTTCAGAGCTATTTTACAAATTTTATCTCAATTTTAAGAAATGCAGTCGCACAGTATAGTTTCAGTTGTGTGTTTCAATTGTAGTTTCGATTATAATTTCAACAGTATTGTTTCACAGTGCATTTTCTAAATTTTCATATTGTATCAAAATTTATTAAATAAATAACGTAAGTTAAAATTTTAAGTTCTGAGCCTGGATCTTAAGCAACAAATTATTTAAAAAAGAAAAATTCTTATAAAACATTAAATAATAGATTAAATACCACTTTAAAAATAATTGAGCGTAGATAAATTCTTCATAATTATGGAATGGTATAAAATCAACAGTATTATTTGTATGAAAAGTGTCCTGAAACTGAGTACAGTTCAAAAAATAAGTATTATAATGAACAATTAGCGAAAAAAGCGATAAACGATATATTTTTAGTGAAAGCTATTGTAATTTTTGTCCAAGTTTTAAAATTAGTTACAAAAGTTGTTATAATATCAATGAGGAGTCCTTATAAAGTTTGTTTCGAAATTTAAAGATTGTTCCGTATTTAGTTCAATCGTTGAAGTGTGGAAAAGATTGTGTCTCAAAGGCAGCAAAGTATATTTCGTGAAAATTTAATTTAAAACTGAAAGACTAAATTCCTTCTTCTTAATATATAATGAAAAGTACATTTTACTACACACATAGAAGAAGCACGTTCTGTTAATTTGTATAAAAATTTTAAGAAAGCTATTGTTTGAAAAATTTTAAAAATACAGATACTTACTAATGTAAGAAGTTCAATGGAGCAATTGTTATAAAACGTAAGACTTCTAAGATGGTTGCATGTGTGAATGGCATTGATTTCTGATCCAATAATTCTGCCATCCTATCAGGTCCTATGACATCCATTATTTCTTTCTGCACCTTTTTCTGAAGTTGTGGATAAGCTGCCATGATGTAGACACACCACAAAACAGAAGTAAACACTGTTTCGCTTCCAGCTCCAAACATATCAGAAGCACTATCAGCTAGCGTATTTTCTGTCAGAAAATTAAAAATTAATATTTTTTTTTATAAATGAAATCAGAAATTTAAAACTGATATTAAAGAAGACCTCTGCTTTGGATGCTTAAGATTATGCTTGCATTGGAAAATACATTTATGGAAGGAACAATAAAAAACATTTGTGTTTATACTCTTAAATATTTGTACTTATTCTTAACAAGACACTTTTCGGGCAGTGGTTGAAGATTTTAATTGACTAAATGGCAAATCTTAACTTTTTGGGGGCTTTTCAATTCATTTTTTCTGATTTACTTAAAAATTAACTTACATAGAACCTTTTCGGCCTGCGTTTGAAGTTTTTGATAAATTAAATGTTAATCTTTAGCTTGTAAGAAAACCCTTTTTCATAATGTGCCTGGAAACTACATCATAAATACTCATGGAGTTTAAATTGTGTATAATTAATTGAATATGTATAAATCAAAGTACAAAAAGAATAAACATCAGACCCTCTAAAACAAAAACATTAGTTAAAATTTAAAAAAGATTTATTCCAATCAACAGGGAGTCAGTGAAAAATGAACAGTCTCTTTCTCATTCATTTGAAATTAACCTTGTATTTAAATACCACTCATGAAAAATGTCTCAAAATTGCTATACAATAGAATAGTAGCCATGTAGAAACAAAAAAATTTTGAAATATTTACATTCGTTTTCAAAGCAAAAAAAATCATTCCTCAAAAAAAGTCATTTTTCCTAAATTATTTGAGTATTTATAAACATATTAAAATTCCTACCATTAAATGTTGTTTTAGGATCCTTGTCCTTCCGGGATTTCATCTCGATTAGATATCTATCTACGTAATCTCGGATGTTTTCAGGATCAAGAGTTTTTTTATGTTCTTCTATCATCTTACTGTTTAAAACACAAAAATAATGTATTTTTTCTGATTTTAAAAATATTCCAAATTATAGAAATTTGAAAGTTCATCCCTTGTTCATTTAATATCATCTAAAATACAATTATACTGAAACATACTGAAGACAAATATTCTGGCAAAGTTACTGTACTGTATGGAAATAACATTTCTGGCAAAAAAACCATAATTGCATATATTTATATGTTACCGTTAAAGTATGAAATCCGTTATTTTATAGAATACCTAGTTATTCTATGAAATAACTGATCGTGTCCGTTAAAGTGTAAAACTCTCTTGTATTTCATGGTTTAACTAGTTATTTCATGGAATAACGATCTGCAGCCCCGTTAAAGTGTAAAATGATCTATATCATATATCTCGCACGACAAATACATTTACCTTCCATCCCTACTGCATTTATAAACTATTATGAATGTTTTTGTTTTAGAAATAATGTTCTTTGTAATTCCAAGTGTCATTTTAGTAACCCTTGTTGCAGCAAGTGATTTTATGGTACGTTTCCATAAAAACCATTTACACGCTGCATAAAATAGATAAATTGCTTCTTTTTCATTTTAATTGTCCATCATTAGTTTATTTATAGAATACCTAGTTATTTCATTTTAGATAAATTGCTTATTTTACACTTTAATTGTCTCTCATTAGTTAATTTATAGAATACCTAGTTATTTCATAGAATAACTAGTTAAAGTGTCAAATTAATAACATATTACACACTTTAACGGACACGATCAGTTATTTCATGGAATAACTAGGTATTNATATATATATATATATATATATATATATATATATATATATATATATATATATATATATATATATATATATATATATATATATATATATATATATATATATATATATATATATATATATATATATATATATATATATATATATATATATATATATATATATATATATATATATATATATATATATATATATATATATATATATATATATATATATATATATATATATATATATATATTAAAACATAAAGTTCAAAATTCTGATAAACAAACTTTTATATGAACAGTAACTTTTATGTAATATTGAAAATAGTGTAATGAAACCGTATATCTTCCAAAATAACAAAGTAAAATCTTATAGTACTCGAATTAAAATTGCATAATACTAAAAATATATAAAACTAAAATTCCGTAGTACCTAAGTAAAAGGAAATAATACGCGAAGATCACATTATTTATATGTTCCTAGCATGACTTGGTTTCTAAAAATCCTCTTTAAAAAAATTATCTCAGCTTTTCAAGATCTGTAAAGCGTTTCAAAGCATTCAATTATAAAACGACGCAACATTATATAGCTCTTAACTATGAGCAACCAAACTTAATTTTAGTTATTAAGTCCTATTCAATAAGATGGCGGATCTATGGAAAGGATGATGTGATCCAGTTAAAAAGCTGACTTTTCGAATGTATACTGGCAACCGGAAAAGGAGAAGACAAAACATAAAGATGGATAGATTCTGAGGAAAAAGATTTTAAAAACCATGGGCATCAATAGACGGAGAAACCTAGCATATGATCGTGCCAGATGAGAACGACTACTTGGTATGGCTCTGGTATGTACTGGACTCCCACGGAAGAAGTTCTTTCCTTTTCGGTCTTTCCTTTGTAATACTTTTGTACTTGTAAATTTACCAAAAGCCAATTTATTAACTGAATTAGCAACATATTTTCTATAATAGAGATCCAATCCTTTATGAATCGTCATGATTAATTAAGTCTTTTATTTAACGGAAATGTTTCGAATATTGTTTTAAGCTAAATTTAAAAGAATAAAACATTATCCACGGTATTTTTACTACTTAGTTTAAAATATATCCGATAATAAAGTATTAAGTTTGCCCTATATATAAATTAAACTCACCGGAAAAGCTTATGACTGCTTTTAAAGCCATTAGCAACAATTTGGTATTTAGAGTCTTTGGAAAAATAAAGGTGCTTCATCCAAGGAAAGAGGTGCAAAAAGCCGAGTTCCTGGATATGTTTGTTGATATCTTCTGCATTCTTGTCTAGCAGCTTTCTGTCGGGATGGTCATAATCATGCCGGACACCAAACACCAAAGCTGTAATGTTGTTAGACATGCTTGGAGCTAAAGGCTCTTTGAGGTCCATTGGTTTCCCACCATGGGATTTCACGACTTCTATAAAGGCATTTATTTCATCCTGGATATGATTGAACAAAGAATTCCATTAATATTAACGGTAAATTTCAAATTAATAAGTAACAGAGTTTTAAAAATATGAAAGTTGAAAAGTTGCAATCTATTTAATAGCCGATCATGGACCATTGTTTAAGTTTCTTATTTTCGTAAACTCTATGTTTTTTTTTTAAATTTATTTTTGGAAAATCTTTGAGAAATCATTTGACATAACTGTACTCTTAAAAAAAAAAGTGGAAATTAAAGAAGTGGAAATTAAAGACAAGCTGTATAATATCAGTAATTTTCATATTCCATTTAATTTTGCACAACTGGTTGTGCAAAATTACTTACAATTAGACTAGTAAAAATGTACTTTCATTTTTGTTTCAACTGATAGAAAGCAATTTTCTAATAGCTAAAAAACTCTTTCAACATAAACTGCTCAAAAAACGAAAATATTTTTTAAATATATAAGTGCAAGAAATCATAAAATATTAAGTTTCCTTTCAAGAAATATAAATTCCAGATTTGTCTTGAAAAAATTTGGCAGGAAACTCTGCACTGAAATTATAAAATGCTCTAGATTGTTCTGATTCTGATCAACTATGACCTTGTATTTTACGTGTTTCTAAAGATACGACGGTAACTTACTGATACGGATAACGGCGGTAACGTGCGGATAAAGATACGGAGTAAATAAAAATGATGAAATTATGTGCAAAAATGAAATTAGGATTATTAAAATTATTTTTAACACCCCCATCAGCTTCTGCTCCTTCACGAGAAAAGAAGCTTCTTAAATAACGTTAGAGAAACATTAAACCATCAAAAATAAGCGAAGGTGTATCTGGGAAAAGACAAATCAGGGAATGAGCGTAATAATAAATGAGAAAACCAGAGCAGATTTGCGTAATCAGTAAATTTTGTTAAATTACGCATTTAAAATTTGACATAGTGATAGTTTGAAACACGATTAAGTTTACTGTCGACATAAGAACATTCTATACCAGGGCTGTCCAACTGCAAAGAGCCCACGGGCCAGAATTCCGGTCACTGATCACCTGGCGGGCCACAGTTTGAAAAAGTTGAACAATAACCTCTTACCTCTTATACAATAACAATTAATAGTTGAATTATTAATTATAAAACAATGGAACAGAAGGATTATAAAACAATTTGCTTACATTTTAATGGGAAAACTGAGACCGATCAGCCTGAATAAGAAGTTGGCGTGCCGCCAGTTGGATGGCCCTGCTCTATACCAAATCACTTGAATGGGGTGCACGAAAATGACCTTACTCTTATAATTCTCATTAATGCAATTAAAATTGATTGCAGATGATTCTTTTACTTAAGAAATAATATCCAAGACTTCAAATAGATTACAGTTCTATTTAATCATAAATGAGTGTCGCTGAGAGATTATATATTTCAGCAATTATTTATCCTTGTTTGTTAAAGCATGCTAACTCAATCAATGAGGGTAGTTCTTGAGGCATGCAGAAATAACATCACCGAATTATATATTTAAATGCTATTTGAAAGCACGTGTTTATTATAAATTGCCTATAGCCACGCTTTTGAAACATGTTTCGCTATAGCATTCCTTTTGGTGACAAAGTATATTACCTACAATTAACATTTCCTTAGATGAGATGAAACTCTAAAACGTATAAAGGCTAATTTCAAAATGTGAAGTCACAGGGAAGTATCTAATATAAATAATTCTCTTACGTGGCTCCCAAATTTTGGCTGCATTTCTTTTCCGCCGGTGGCAACGTTTGCTTTGTTTTGTTTACGTTACTATTTCTCTTACACGGCGAATCGACCAGTGATCGCCGCTAAAAATGTCACATGCCAAATCTAGCTGAGGTGGCTCAACATATAGCGCTTTTAAAAACGGAAACTGAAATAACCAGAGAGCATCAGCCGCGGCAATCTCATACTATTAAGCTAGGCAGAAATGAGTAGTCTTTGTCGATGGATCTCTATTTTAGTATTTTGTCGAAAGCGCTTTTTTCACGAATTTATTCATTACGAATTTATTTGACGATTTTTGATTTATATCACGAATTATACCATAGCACATTTCTAATAGGTTTAACGAATTACATGTCATTTATTTGAATTCAAATTTATTTTAATGACTTAGTATTTACTGAAAAGATGTAATTTTTTAAAAAAAAAAGTTTTTATATGGATTTGAATGATTGTTTTGAATTCTTAGAATTTGTGCATTTGCAATATACCTAAGTTAGTAGCGAGTGAAGCGAGCTTGGTCTGCGAAGCAAACCATATAAGATTGCGTAGCAATTTTCGGGGGTTGGCAAGCGTTAGCGATCAGGGGGCGCAGCCCACTAGTAAAAAATAATTATAAAAAATGAGGAAATTGTATACTAAGTGCCAATTCCGCAACATAATTTGTTACAAAGTTAAAAAAGAAATTGATTAGCACCGTGATGCTAAGACCGCTAAAAATGATTTCAAAAATGTCCCTTTAAATATTATCTTCGAGAAATTAAATTATTGTCACAAATCTTGACTTTTCGAGTTAATATTGCAAAATCTTTGTGTAATCAGATGGATAATTACTCATCTAAAATGTGTTTTAATAAATATAGTAATATTAAGTTACCGTTAAAGGCAAAAAAAAATTTACTTTCTAATTTCTAGTTCAGCAGAGAAAGTAATAAAATGACTAGAATGACTGTCCGGCTACCACAAGAACGTCTTCCGACACCATACTGATTTGCTATTGGTTACTATGTTTACGAAGATAATTAACTCGAAATAGGGGCGTGGAGTTAATCATTTTGCATTGGTTTAGGGTGGAGAAAGTCGTGTCACTTCTTTCATTCTCTTAAGTTAAAAATGTTTTTGCTCTTGTTTTTAAACTCAGAATTTCTATCGAGAGGAGTTCTCATGATAACTAGACAGTACTTGTCTCAGATAATTGAATATTGTTTATGTAGGTCACTTAATCAGCAATGTGCATTTTATTTTATTTATTATGCAACATCGTATTAAACATCTAGTATACTATAAATCAATTTTGGTACTTTGAAGTTGGCATACAAACTTTTACATGATCTTCTATTTTTGATTTTCCTAATCCCAAATCCTTCATAGATTGCACAACAAACTTTCTCTGTTCCTGCCACACATGAATAGGACTTGTGAAGAATGGACCTTAATTTTTTTAAAAAACAACATAGTATTTAGTATTTTAGAGTATTTAATATAATTTATCGTTTCTTAATAATAATCACCATCCTTGTTATTTATTTTAGAAACCTTCTAGAAAATAAAGTGAAAAAAAATTTAACACCAATATTAATATTTAAGCAAAAATAATTCCAAAGACAAATGAAAGTTTGGTCAAAACTACCAGAATATTGTATTTATGGCTCTTTGAGAACGCCAAAAATTTTGGTCATTTTTACCAGCGCACTCTTTGTAATGTTTTTGGTAAAATTAACAATAAAATATAGTTTTATAATGTGTGATAAGGCCGACCAGTCTGTGTAGGGGGCAGGGAACTGTCCTTGCATCAGAAAGGTTCTGGGTTCGAATCCCGGGCAAGGCATGGATGTTTCTTTCCCTCCTGTGTTCTATGTCCTTTCTCCTTTGTGTGTGAATGTGTGAATGTGACCCGCCCTATAAACGGGTTGTGGTAGTGTGACGTGGGCGACGCTGTTCCACCGCCGTGGCTTCGCCACAGGTGCCCACTGGGTAACGAAAAGAGAATTAGCAGTTCTGGCACTTTCTGTGGCCAATGGACAATAGCTCCAAGTGCCCGCCATTTAAAAAAAAAAATAAATAATGTGTGATAAAATTTGGTAAATGTGGTCAAATTTTGTAATTTTATAATTATACCTTAGACCATGGCATAAAAACTATTTCAGTTAAATTTATTTTTCGGTTTTGTATTTTTTGCTAAAAGTGTGGTAATAAGAACCATAATTTTAAAAACCAGAATTTCCTGTAAAAAGTTACCATATGAACGGAAAAATTACCAGATGAATCGCTTAACTACCGTATATAATTTTTTAAGCAGAATTATGTTGTTTTTTTTTCAACAGTGTAATTACCAAACAGCACAATAATTTTACCAGAATTTTGCTTTTTCCGTATTGGAATTACACATTTTACTACTGAAAAAAAAAAAACAATACTAAAACTTAAGCATATCTTAAAAAGTCAGTTTATTGGTTATGGAGGATCTGCAATTTCAAGACCAAAGGCACGTTGAAGGCAATGTGGCCACTTTCACTTTCCAGACAAGTTGGAACATCCGCTATCGAAATAACGAGCAAAAAACATCAAACATGTTGCATTTGCCAACTTGCTTGTGTAGGGGTTAGGGAACAGCCCTTGCAACAAAAAGGTTCCGGGTTCGAATCTCGGACAAGGCATGGATGTCCTCTGAAAGAGTGGCCAACAAATCTGCCCTTAGATCCCTGTATGATGCCCAAGTGGGTTTATTCATTGGGGAAAAAAATTTTGCAATATCGGAACAAACAGAAAGAAGGGGAACTGTGGTTAATTGAAGCAACTTCAAGTTTTATCAGACAATTAAACTGGTTTTTTATGATATTCAGAATCCTTTCTTCTTATAGTGTCTTGACTGATTTTGATTGCTTTTCTGATTTTCTCCAGAATAGATATTAATTTGCACCCCGTAATGTACTTTATTTTTGACAAGGATTCTAAAAATATATATCAAGGGCTGTGATTAGGGAACACTCAATCTATCTCCCAACAATATGTTTGTTTAGCATTATTGTGCAAATTTATATTTACTTTCTTTCTTAAAAGGTGTTAATGGACCGTATGGTGGCCGATTGAGGAATTCTGGTTTTAACAAGGCTTCTTTTATGGCATCAGCACTATTTAATATAACCCATCTTTCGGTGCCCATACTAATACTGAAAAAAAATTTGAAACATGAATTGTAAACATAAATTACATATTTAGTTGATTATTCAAATGTTTTATTAATATGCTTTGAATATTTTGAAATGTAACGTCTATTGACTTTTGCGGAATAAAAATATAACTAACAGTCCTCTAAAATATTTTTACGCTATAAATGATCTCAGCAAATTAACATAAATTTATATTAATAAATTTGAAAAATCAAGTAAATTATTTTGTTTCGTGTTATAAGAATAGGATATTCTATAAACATGAAACAAGTCGGACATTTCTGAAAATTTTGTAAAAAGAAAATAAAGATTTTTACATGAACATTTTTTCTTGAAATAAAATTATAATGAAAGTGATTGCAACAAGAAGACAATCACTTGCATGAGTCTTTTAAAATTGAAAGAACTATTCAAGAAAAGTCAAACTTTATTTCAAATGTTTTATTAATATGCTATGAATATTTTGACATGTAACGTCTATTGAATTTTGTGGAATAAAAATATAACTTACAGTCCTTTAAAATGCTTTACGCTATAAATAATCTCAGCAAATTAGCATAAATTTATATCAATAAATTTTAAAAATCATGTAAATTATTTTGTTTCATGTTATAGGATATTTTAAAAACATAAAACAAGTTGGACATTTCTGAAAATTTTGTAAAAAGAAAATAACATTTTTTACATGACCATTTTTGTTCTGAAATAAAATTATAATGAAAGTGATTGTAACAAGAATAATTATAGCTTTTAGAGTGTGAAATGCAAATTTTACATGCAAGATTATACATCAAAATTTCAATTAAGGAGAAATTCTGTCCACAGCGTGCTGACAGATGTAAGCAACTGCGGATAAACCTAACATTTTAAAAGACTCATAAAAGATAAATGTTAAAGATTTAAAATAAAATTTGACATTTATTCAGTATAAAGTATTATTCAGCATTTATTCAGTATTTGACATTTATTCATAAATAAGTGCATTTTATTAATGCAATAATAATAAATATATTTACTAATCGAAATAATGCATTTTCTAATAGCAAAAAAATAGATTGGTTTCGGAAAAGTCTACTTTCCTTAAAGTTTCTCTTTCCTACAATCTTAAAACAATTATTTAAGAAAAAAATGTTATTTTAATTCTTCATCAGATGGTGAAAAACTATATTTGTATCGAAACAAAAATGCTGAATAAAACTTAGCCATATTTGTTCGTTGTTTTGAATTATGCTGAAACTGATGAGATCATTTTCATGTTCGTTTTAATTTTACAGCAATATTCCTAAAAAAAACTACAAAAGATAAGTACAAAAAATTTGTTTTAAATATTTCAGTTATTTTACTTCAATTTTATATAGAAAATTCGAAAACTTTTTTTTAATTGTTTTAAATGCATCCGTAAATTACCACTGAAATTTATAATCACATTGTTAATTATGGGTAAAGTAAACTAAGTAAGCTAAGCATCATATTATTAAAGTATACTAAGCATCACTGCTGTCAATAATAATTTGAAATTTTTTTATAATCCTCTGATGCATATATTTAACTATTGAAGTTATAACATTGAAGCATATAATTTTCAGTTATATAACATTAAGAAATACCATTTTTGAAATTTTTAAACTTAAATTTTTTTCCCAAATGTTTCATGGAATTGTCGCAAGCATTTTAGTAAACTAATAATTTTATACAACAGATCAAAGTTATCAAAAAAGTACATTAAAAATATAGTTATAGCATTGAAAAGAAATAAGAATTAGCTTTAAAAAAATCTTATGTAATAAATTTTCTTCGATGTAATTTGTCACAGTTGAAAAAGTACTGTTGGTTGAGCATTAAATATTTTAAGAAGTTTTAACTAACTTAAGAAGTATTACTTTAAATCAAGGATTGCTTTTTGAAAAGTTTTTTTAATGTTTCATTATCTGAAATCAAAAAATTTTCAAAAAAATTAAAAAAGTATTTATAAATTTAAAAAAAAATTTTTTTTTTAAATTTATTTTTTTGAAAAAAATATCCTTATTTTTAATAACATCAGATTTATTTTCTATGTTTTTTTTTTATCATTTTCCTTATCAATGCGAATTATTCATATTGTTTTAAGAAATACAAAACTAATTACATTTAAGAACAATTAATGTCTTATCAATATCGTAAATTATATATTTTAATTATGCTATGCCTTATGGACAATGGTTGCAAAGGCATACGTCTTATTTTTCATTATTTATAAAATATATTTTTCAATAAAATTTACAGAAAGATTACTAAATATCGCGCGTAATATTTCTACGATTATTATAATTTACTTTTTATTACATATTCCAGGTAAAAAAAATTCAAAAAATTCCTTTCATAAAGTGATAGTTTGCCTTACAAAAATAGTTTAAAGATACATATATTTTTCGAATGTAATTATGATACGATACAGTGGTTCAATAAAATAATGATGCTCTCATTTATTTTGTTGCTGTAACACATTTATATAAAAGCGACAAAAAAATACTACATTGTGCTAGGAATTTAATAATTTTGTTATCCCAAAAAAAACCTTTTTACGTCGATGACAATTTATAAATGTAAACTGAACTAATATTCTAACATATATATAATTGGGTATAATATGAAAAAAACACAACTACTTCGATTTAGTAGGAACAACATATGACGCAATGCTAAACGAATGGAATTTAGTTGTTGTTTATTTAGTTATTGTTATTAGTAGTTGTTGTTATTTGTTTTAGTTGTTGTTGTTTATTTAGTTGTATTTAGTTTCAATAACTTTTCTTTATAATGCAATAAAATCTGGCGAGCAGCTATTTAAACGATCGAACACTTCGTTTGTTTATTTGTGGCTTGAAGTTAGGCTCGCAGAAAATGCCGTTCATGGGTTAAATTTAGTAGGAACAACACAACCTGTGACGTAGGCTATATTATACCCAATTGAAAAAGAGAATAGATATTATTAAGTTACTGCTATGAAAGCTGTGAGCAACTGTAGATAAGTTAAACATATAAAAAATTGTGTCAAAACATTCATTTTGAGTACAAAGTAAAAAGAATAAATTTTTTCTTCATCCGTAATTTTAAATCGTGAGTAAAATATCTAAGTACAATTAAGCAAAAAACAACGCGAATCAAGTACAAATGAAAGTGCATAAATTTTTACTTTATTCACATTATTTTTTGCTTTAGTCTATATATCACAGAGAATACCCTATCCTTTGTTGGATATTCTAGTGTAAACACAACTTAGATACATATATGCTATAAAATTGACTTAAGGTAGCAATATAATAGCTCTAATAATATTTTAACAATGCAAAATAAAATATATATAAAAACTTTTTTGCAGTATTAATTTATCATAACTAAATGAGTAAAATATATAAGTATTTCATTAACCTGAATATGTCTCCATACTGTTTACTAATTTCAATAAACTTTAAATACGGCTTTTCCGTCAAAAATGGCGCATATCCAAATAAGGGTAATCCATAGGGTCCAGGTGGATATTTCTTGCCGTGTCTTCTAATAGCTGTGGTTATTAAATATACAACAGCGAGAACGATAACACCAATTATAATTTCACTCTTCAGGCCTAAATCTCCCGAGAGAATCTGTTTCAACATTTTCAAACTAAATAATCACCATTAAACAATTATTTTAAAATACTGAATTGAGCGAAGATATATCTATAACATATTAATAAGCAAGATGCAGTTATTGAAATTATCTTTTTTTCCCCACTCAATATATACACATTCGTTAGAGAATATGATGAACTATCTGCATTTTTTTTTTGCATGTTTTATCTCAGTTAAGTTGATTGTAATACTTATCGTAAAACCTTAAAGGCCTTGTTATTTCTACTTCACTCTAAGAAGAAGTTTCAAATGACCTTGAAGTCTGTCATCGTAATAAGTGATGCTCAAATTTTAGATTGCATCAGATAGGGTCAGTAAAAAACTCTTTAATGACCGAGCCGTATTTTTTAAACAATATTTTGCATTCTAATCTTAAAGTTTGTAAGTAAAAAAATAAAAAATGAAAACGTGTTGGGGGTGAAAAGTCAAACGTAAAAAAAAAAATAATAATAACAACAAGTACATAATAATAACATAACATAAACAATAAAACAAAAAAAATTGAGAAATTGTTGGAAAGGAGTCTATAAATTTGCTTTTTAGAAAATATTTCTAAGCGAATAAACACTTAATAATTCGCAATTAACATAGCAAAATTAATGCACACGCTTAAATACAAATAAAAGAAAAGATTATGACTAACAACCAAAAGCGCAATACATGCTGCCATTTATTAAAATAGTAATAACGCCACTTATTAAAAAATTACATCTCTTAAATAAATTTTGTGTAAAGAAATGCAAATAAAAATAAAAAAAATAGTGTAAATTAAAAACAAAAATAAAAAAATAATAAATGAAAACGCTGGGGACGAAAAGTTAAATGTGAAAGAACTAGATAAACCATGAATTTTTTTAAATTTAATCGAAAAATTATAGCAAAAATTTCTATAAATCAAAAAAGTATCGATAACTTTGCTTGGTTTCAAGTATTTCTAAGTGTATAAACATTTAATAATTCGTAATTAATATAGCAAAAAGAAAACACGCGTTTAAATACAAAAAATTTAAAAAAAATAGATTATGACTGACAACCAATTGTGCAATATATGCTCCATTTATTAAAATATCAATGACGCAACTTATTAAAAAAACTAAAAAGTTTATTTCTATGAGCTTACAATATATTTTTAGAATCGTCCTCAAAAATGGTGGTAGTCTTTAATAAGTTTATTGATGAGTATATCATAGATTTTAGCATGATATTTTGTTTATTACTAATAGATGTAATAAAATAAACGAAAACAATTATCGAAATATTAAATACTTCTTTTCATTGAAAAATATGAAAACTATGCAAAAGTTTGAAATGCAATTTAAAATGTCAAGGGAGTCAAAATATTAAAATTAAGAAACATTCCATAAAAAAGTATTCTTGTAATTGTATTTTCGGACTTATTAATTGAATAAAATATTTTTATTGAAGTGAAATATTATTACAGTTTAAATATACACTGAGTGGCCAAATTATTATGACCATCTCAGAGTTTTATGCAAATGAGTTATTGCGTCACAGCCTTGCCGCTAGAGGGCAAGATAACTATAACACGGGAATGCTGGACAAGTGAGTCATCAGTTATACTGTGTTTCTTGCTCAGATATGGGAAAGAAAAGTGATTTGACTGAATTTCAACGTGGAATGATTGTGGGTGCGAGATGTGTCGGAACGAGCATCAGCAAAACGGCTGCACTTGTGAAGTGTTCTAGAGTAGCAGTTGTTAATGTGTACAAAGAATGGACAATCAAGCAAAAAACCGGATCTCAATGTCAGACTTGTGGTCGTCACAGGGTACTGAATGCTCGATCAGAGAGAAGGCTGCCAGGGATGTGCAGCGCAACAGGAGAGCAACAGTGCGACAAATTGCAAGTGATCTTAATCAAGGAGCAACTGTTGAACGTCTCTGAACGTACTGTTCGACGCACATTGCGCCGTATAGGGTATGGAAGCAGACGACTGAAGGGGTGGTCATAATAATTTGGCCACTCAGTGTATATTTTTTTACCTTTATATATCCTCAATTAAAGATATTAATAAAAGACTTTAGCAGTTCCTTTAAAAAAATAAACAACGTTTAAAATTGTATCTTTTAGTGAGTATTTTTTATCTTAAGGATTTCTTTAAGGATTTTAAAATAGAAATTTAGTTGTTATATTAATAGATAAAAAGATTGTAGATTGAAGATTGTATATAGATAAAAGGTTGATCTCAGATTGTTGACAGATATAACTAGTCCTCTTAGTGTCTCATCTAATTTTAATCGTAAATATTAAGTTAAGAAATATTGAAAAAATATATTAAAAAATCATAAGTTCCTCTACTGTCGCTGTTTTTGAGTGTTCAATTTTAAGTTACATTTATATTGCTGTGCTGAAACTATCAAACTCAGAAACTTGAAATTTCGAAGGTATGAAAGAGAATGTGCTAGAAGTACGATGGAATTAAAGGAACCACATTCGATATTGGTTCAAGAATTATCAACTGTTAAGCTTAAAAAATAATACGCGTCCTATTTTGAAAGCTACAGAAATGCAACTAGAGTTGAAACTGAAGTCCTGAAAGGACCATCTTTGTTTATGAACTTTACACGAAATGTTTTCTTAATTCCAATTTATTCGGAAGTTATTACACGTTTAAAGAAACTGAGAAAACGCAGTTTTCAAGAGTCTGGTCGTAGACACGCGCAGAACATACGTTCTTGAATAGGCAATGCTAAATCTCTCCAATCTCCTCCACACCCTTTCCTCTTGAATATTTCTAAAATCGAGAGTTCTGTACAGGGGTGTTTTTTAAGGGAACATATTTTATGAGTAATCCTTATTCACAGAATGAAAGAGTAATTTTGCAGCATGCAGAAACTAGTCCCTTTTTTTTGCTTCATCGTTATATTTTTCTTTCAAAAGCTATTTCTGTTTTGATAAGTTGTTGGCTTCATAGTTTTAGACATCTCAGAAGTATTTTATCTCCAATGCCCTTTTATCCTTTCGTCAATTTAGGCATTTACAGGGCAGATTTGTTGGCCACTATTTCAGGGACACCATATCAGGGCCCAGTGACGTAGCGAGCTTAACTCGCACTCGGGGCACATTACCCTTTTAGCGCCCCCCATTCGAAAACCATATAATATTATATGTAAAATATACTCGCAAATTAATAAATAAATAAAGTAAAATAAATAAAGTCATAGACTCAAGCTAGGCTTTAAATTTGAGACAAAAAATGTACAGGGTAACAAAAAAATATAGGGATCATTTTTGAATGTTTTTATTTCCAAAATTTATTACATAAATTCAGCGATGTTTCTCAATATGTCGACCTCCGGCATAATAGATTTGTCTACAACGCTTCGGCCATGATTTTAAAGCCCGCAAAATGATTTCCTGGGGGATTTTCTTCACCTCTTCTCTAATAGCTCTTTGAAGGCCTCTCAATGTAGAAATTCTTCGCTTATTCAGTTTGTTTTTCAGATGTCCCCATAGGAAATAGTCGCATGGTGCAGCATCAGGACTGTTTGGAATCCATTGTTCTGGTCTCAGGAATTGCACTTGCTGATCTGTTAGGAATTTCTGGGTGACCTTAGATGCATGCGATGGGGCAGAGTCCTGATGGAACACAGCATCACCATTAGGGTACAATCTGCAGTAATCATCCTTAAGAAAGGGCTTTAATATCTTCTGTATATAATACTCAGAATTTATTTTGGCCCCAGGTTTCACAAACCGAGGTTTGGTCACACCATGGGCGGATATGCCCATCCAAACCATTACGCCTTTGGGATGAGGCACCGTGGTTGATGGTGTCAAGTCTCGCCTGTTCTGCCCACGGCTAAGATATTGAACTTTAGATTTAGCATTGGTATCAGATAGATAGATCCAAGCTTCATCAGTTGTAATGAACTTTCGCCATCTGTCCTTACGGAGAAGCTTGTAGAGGGGCCATGAACGTTGCCTCCTAATCTGCACCGATCTCTCACTTAAATGATGACATTTAGGTTTTTTATGGTATTTTTTCTTCAGCTTTTGTTTTAGTTGATAGATTACAACTTGCTGACTCACGTTAAGAGCTTTAGCCATGCTTGCCTGTGTTGGTGGATCAGGTTTTGATGTCATCTTATCAAGCTTCTGCAAATCTGATTTCTTCAATTTGCTTGGCCGTCCACTTCTTTTTGGTTTTGCATTATTTTGCATCGATCCGAGTTTTGAATTCTTGATGCGACTGATATGGCTGAGTGAAATCGCAATACCTTTCTTTTTAAAATGGGTTTGTATAATCCTGTGGCCCCATCGAAGTTCTAAAAAGGCTTATACTTGACCAATTAGCTTTTTGTCAAATTTCTTCAAAGGCATTTTTGTGACTTTATGAAATAGTATTGCAATTGAAAGTCTAATAGCAGAGCTTTAGATCGGTATGCTATATATGTAAAAAGGTTTTAACACTTTAGTGGTAGATAACCACAAAAGTGATCCCCATACTTTTTTTGTTACCCTGTAGTTGAGAGAACAAGACTAGATTTTGAAATGTATATGATCATCTAGAATTAGTTCAAAAGATACTTATTATTAATTTTACATATTTATAAAGAAATATTTTAAAAACACACAGTTTTAAAACAATAAAAAAGTAAATATTTATTATCTCTAAGGAGATACATATATTTAATAATCATCTGATTACAATACATTAATAAAACTAATTACTATGTCTAAATTTTCCGTGCTTTTGATGAAGCAAATGTATCAATAATATCATCAAAATTGATCATTTAAAATTTTTCTCTTTCCACACTTAAAAATGCTAGGTCACTTAGGCAATCTGTCAAAATTAATTTTAATTTGCTGAATGAACGTTCGCAGCTAGCAATTGATGCTGAGATAGTCAGGAGTATTTGAAGTGCCGCTCTCAGATTTGGAAAAACATCTTCTCCATTCGAGATTGATTATAAAAGTAAGAAATTCTAATGGAGTTTTAGGTTCATTTTCTTTTCTACTGCGGAGTAACATTTTGCTGTCACATATTTTGATAAAAAGTTCTATTACATTGAAATCTGTTTTATAAAATTCACCCAAATTTTTAAATTTTTTTTCCAAGGTCGTTATCAAAATATCCTTGTTTAATAAATTTTCAACGTCTAGTAGAAATCCAAAGTTGAAATTAAGGTCACTTAATCGTGTACACATTTCTTGCCAATTCTCCAGGCACGTATTGTTGTATCCATATCCCATTCTTCCCAAAGAGACTCCGCTTTTTCTATTGCTTCTTTACAGAGCTTGTCTCAAATTTCGGCTAGTTCAGTCGCTAATGATTCAAGATCATAGAACACTTCTCTAAAATTCATTCTAGCATCTTGCAATCTGAGCTGCACACGATCAATCCTTAAGATTTCATACCAGAAATGAACTAAAGTTATAAAACTAAAGGTTAGTATATTTTGCAACAGAATTGTAGCTTCACTTCTGTTGTCACTTGTAGTGGTAGTGTGCTCTGCTAATCTTTCTAATAATTCTTTTATTTTCTCTAGCCAGAGATGATAAGGCTAACCGCTTGTATTCTGGCGCTCCATCGCGTTTCAGATGTGTGACCTGCCATCACGGCAGCATTATCGTAACATTGTGATCTGCAGTTAATGAAATTCATCGTAATTTAATTTCTCTAAAATTGTATTTTCGATCGAGGCTGCATCTTTAGCATGTATTTCAATAAAACTCAAAAAAGAGTTTCTTTGATGGAAACTTTTTTATTGATAAAATCAGCATCTACATACCTAGCGACTTGGGACATTTGTTCTCGATGAGAGATATCAGAAGTTGAATCAAACAAAAGTCCATAATATTTATTTCTTTTGATATCGTTTATTAGTTGATTTCGAACTGTAGATGCCAGAAGATGAATGAATTCATTTTGAATCTGTGGTGGCAAATATGAGAACAAAAAATTTTTCCGTTAACAAATTTTTTCATACTCTATTCACTTAATAATGGAATCGTCGAGTAGATGTAGTAAGTAATCTTATTTGATTTATTACTTACCAAGAATGCCTTGAACTTGAAAGGTAGTAACATAGTGAAATATACAATATAATTTATGCTAGCGTTAAACTTATATATAACATTTAATATTTAATAACATTTCATTTTTATTCTAAGCAGAGCGCGATGACAAGGGCACAAAACTGAAAAATACACGCCCAAAATAACTTAAAAGTTACTATTTCGGGTATTTCACTAATTTATCGCGGGCTTCCACAACCTGTCGCAAATGTCATGGATATTGTCAGGGTCACGTGATGTAATAACA